>NC_085015.1:8147053-8212053 GCF_963854185.1 Sardina pilchardus | reverse complement strand
TAACAATGTCTTTTTAGAAACAGTATGTATGTATGGGATTTGAAAGACATGTTCATTATGGTTGTGTTTATATTTAAGCATGAAGAACAACTGGTGCTCCGGCAAGTTTTACCACCTGAAAGACGTCTGTTGGAATGACCCTACCGAAATGTTCCTACGATACAAGCCGCTTGTCTCTCGTGCCACCAATGGTCTTCAAGAACCTAAAGTTCTGGCACCGTTCTATAGCAGCCTTACGGGCATGAAAGATCTGTTCCTAGGGGTAAGCCCCATGCTATGTTACTCAGGCAAATTTCTAAACATTTTTCTCGTCTGAAACGGGAATAATTTAATCTCTGGCCGAAATGAACTGCAATGTTGAGTGTGTGGATATGTGTTGCTAAAAATAATACAGTTGCCAACAAAAGCTGAAATTAATGAATTAAGATGGTATGGGTAATGTTGTACTTGTGTAATTGTGAGGTTCTGATGATGTTTTTGTTTCTCCAGTTGGGTGTTGAGCGCAACCCTTCCATGAAGCAGTACGTGGATCTCCTGGAGCTGGTGTGCGAGTCCGAGTCTCAGGCCACTGGCCAGATCCTGCAGGACGTGTCCATCATCTACGCCAAGCTGGGTGGGTCAACTGTCGACAATAGCCAGTCGTATTCTCATCAGGAAGTATTGGATGGCAGGCTAGTGTGTGCTGCTGCGAGGTTTTGATTGATTGAATTGATCAGATTGGAGAAGATTGTGCTGATCTTTGATATTTTAGCTTAGTCAGGTTCCCTATGACCACTTTCAATTATGTAACATCTGTGGGTTGTTAATTATTTACATAATGTTTGTATTGATGTGTGTTTGTGTGTGTGTGTTTGTGTGTGTGGAGGGGCAACAACTGAACTGAAATGAATTATTTCCTGTTTCCCATTCAAGCGGAGAAGTGTATAGTGCCGTACGGTGGAGATCAGGACGCCGCGATTCCGCTCAATCCGAGCTACTGCTCCTCCCTCCGAGGTAAATCAAGGCCCCGCTGCAGGCGCCGAACTGACATCGTTAAGCCACGCGCTGCCTCACGAGCATAAAAATAACCGCCGCGCGTCTACAGCGCACTTAGCAAGGATCAGCCGCGATGCTATGCACAGCAAAGATAAAGAGTGCCATCAAGGTTTTTTCCGCTAAATCACCTCTGACTTCGCTGCCTGGGAAAAAAATGTCAGTTTTACTTCACCAGAACTGCGGAATCAGGATAGAAAGTGAAGTGAAGTTATTGCTGAAATGTCTATTTAGGGTCTATCAAATATTATTCCATCCATCCATCAACCTATAAATCTACTTTCACTATCAGTCTGTTGATAACTGTCTGTTACTATCAGTCTATTGATTAGGTCTGTCAATCAATCTACTGCTCAATTGCTGTACTAATTCATCCACCTATATAATCCAAACAAATCTTACATAAGTACTGTATGTTCACCAACATTTCTGCTGTTGGTCTCAGTTAGCTAGTCTGACTTCCTATTGTTCTTGCACCCCGTGTGACTTTGCTCTGTCGTTGTTCCTACCCCAACAGAGATGCTGTCGGGCCAGAGAGTGTTCCCCTCTAAGAGGAGCGGCTGGGTGTCGCTGGGCCAGAGGCCCATGATTCCCGATGACAAACACCTGGAGAAGATCTTCCAGTCTCACCCCGAAGTGTGTCTGCTCAACCTGCCCCCTGCCCAGAAGAAGGTCCTCAGTCGACCCAAACCCGGAACCGCAACCGGTGAGACACATAAACCATGCCTTTTATAAAAAAAAATTGTAATTGATGTTTCAGTATTGCCAATCTGCTAAGATCTTCGTAAATGTTTTGAAACTTGTTTGACATGTTTCAGTAGTTACACATGAGCATAGGTAAAAAGTTTTTAAAATATTTTCCTGACATATGTGGGTGAGACTTGTAAAGATAATGCAGCTGTTTGTGTCTACTAGCGGCATGACTTGGTAAATGGTGAAAGGATAATTAAACGTTTAATTAACGCTATGGGTCGAAATTCACTCCAGCCAAGCCGCAGCGCAGCGAACCCACGTTCACCGAGGAGCAGCGCAGCCTCTTCCTGGACATCTGCGGCGTGCCGCGGCTCTCGGACAGCGTCAGCACCGAGCCCCAGACGGTCAGCTACCGCCCGTCGCCGACGCTGCAGGCGCTGGTGCGCGAGGCCGTGCCGTACGTGCAGCGCTTCCTCTGCTCCCACGAGGAGTTCGCCGAGCTCTACGCCGAGCTGCAGGAGGGCGGCATCGCCCAGCAGATCAAATCGCTCACCTTTGGCCAGGTACGTCGTCCGCGCCTCCTGTGTTTTCACGTCACTTAGCAACCTGCTTCGGGCCATTAACAATTCCATTCGATCAACATGTCTCAGGAGTACCGAATGGGAGGTATGTATGGATTGGCTGTTGAGCTAACGGATCAAGGTGTCACTAGGATTTGCGGACTCTTCCTTTATAACGTTCCCATTCCCAGTCACGGCAAGCGTGACTAATGTGTAGGAACAGGGCGCCACTGAATGAAGGTATTGCCCAGTGTTGCATAAGACAGGGAGTTGAGTGTTGCTGCCGCCCCCCCCCCCCCCACATCTCTGTCTTGTCTTGTGTGTGCAGGTGGGCGAGTTGTACATTCATTACCACTTGAAAGTGCCCGACGGAGAGGCGGTGTACGAGAAGGAGGACGTCATCTGCCTCCTGAAGGACAAGAAGGAGCTGTACATCCAGAAGGACTACCTCAAGTCCAAGTTGGACATTTGCAGGTACTGTTTGGGTTCCTCTGTGAGGTCCAGACATTAGGTTACTTGTCCTTTGTTTTGTTTTGTTTTTTTTCTCTCAGTCTAGTCAACAAACTTTCTTCAATAGTAGTCTTTGGGTGGCTCTCAAACTCTCTCCTCGATCCTCGAGGGACGTTCCCACTGATCTATAACTAACACTGGGTAGACTATCCCGTTGTTGCCGCCCCATTATTCTTTATCTAGATCAGTGAGGACGAGGATAGAGGAAGGAAGGGAGGGTGTATAAAAGCCCAAATGAGAGGCACCCGTTGTATTCAAAAGAACTCCTAAGATTTAAAGACTTCGTTTGCTATACTGTAGACATTCAGTAGGTTCTACTAGCCCAGTCAAAAGTAGATATTTTTCAGTCCAACTCTGGAGAACCAGAGATGTTCCAGATGGCAAAAGTAGGAGAAGGAATGGGCTCCGGAGTGGAAGTTAGAAAGGTGGCGTTCTGTGCGGCGTTCTCAGAGTGAGGTTCTGATGCTGGGCTGGGTTGGGTTGGGTTGTGTGTTGGCAGAGAGCTGGTGAAGCTGTTCAGTCCAGAGGCGAGCCAGGCCGACAAGCTGCTGACCTTCCTGGAGAGCCTGATGAGCTCCATACACGTGAGTACACAAGACCACTGGAGCCCCTTCAAAAGCCAGCGCCAGAAGTGCCACCAGAACCAGAAGCATCTGGGTGATCTGGGTGATCTGGGTTGACTGGATGATGGCGCCTTTCAGATTTACTGTATATCTCAGTAGTTTCACATTTACTGTAAGTTTCACATTTACTGTATATCTCAATATAGGTTTCAAATGTGATTTGGGGATTGTGAAGTGATTTGGGGGTTGTTGCTCACGCACACAAACTGACAGATCTCTCAGCCAAACACGTCTAATTGGCAGAATTGTAGTGTTTTAATTGGGCCCAAACCCCCTTCAGTAGGGATGTGTTCCAGAGTCATGTATTGGATTGAGTCACGCCATATTACATACCTTCATCAAGAGTAATGACGCATCGCTGTGGAGCTTTCAAAACCGCATTAGTATGTCAGCTGCTTTCCTTCACGGAGAGTCATGATCTCACTGCTTTACCATCGGGACAGTTGATCCAATAGCTGACGTGGGATGCATGTCCGATCAATCAGAGCCCTCATAGTCACCACTGCATCATGTTCCATACATACATACATCGGGACAGGTAGTGTGACTGTGTGTTCTGTTTTCACCCTTTGAGTTATGGTAACTGCTTTACCTTAGGGACATTAGATCCTCCCTGTTGGCAAACCAATCAATCACAAACTTCATATTCCAGGAAGAACGTTGTACGTGGATGTGTAGAATATCCAAGTGTGTGTGTGTGTGTGTGTTGTGTACTCATGTCTGGTAATGATTTATGTTAATCTTCCAGCGGCTAGACATTCCTGGCCTGACTGACATTCCTTAATGACTCCTGAGTCCATCCATCGATTCCTTCAATCATTAAGTACAACTAACGGGAGAAAAGTCATGGTGCCTCTCTATGAATAGTGTTTGCGTTAGCCGCGGTGAGGAGATCGGAATGTTAGTCAGTGCCTGGCTCCGAGATCTCTCTCCTGGTGACACACACACACACCACACACACACACACACACACCACACACACACACACACACACACACACACACACACACACCACACACACTCTCACACACACACACACACCACACACACACACACACACACACACACACACACACACACACACACACACACACACACACACACACACACTCTCACACACACCACACACACTCTCACACACACAAACACACACACACACACACACAAACACACTCACACACTCACTCACACACTCACACACACACACACACACACACACACACACACACACACACCACACACACACCACACACACACACACACACACAGGTGAGTCATCGGCAGCGCGGTCACGGAGATCAGAGGAGAGCGAGCATTAGTGGGCTGAGAGCGCGGAGGATTTCGGGAGATAACGGGCCCGCTCGCCGGCACCACCACCGCTGCTACCGCTCCGCATCGGAGCTGCTGCTGATGCCTCACCAACACGGCTATTTGCAGAGACTGCTGGAGTGTGTGTGTCTGAGAGAGAGTGTGTGTGTGTGTCTGAGGCTGTGTGATTAGTGTGAAACACCCCCCCCTCTCCCCATTTCTCAGCGGTTTTGTGTGCAGTGGATTATTGTGCGGACTGCATTCCCCTGAAGCTTTGACTTCAAAGCCCCCTGAAAATGTCCCAGTTTTCGGCTCGCGCCCCTTATTCAGGTTGGGATGGTAATGGGGGAACTCAAAAGTAATTCCCCCGAAATGGTGATTCACTGAAGTCGGTAAATGAAGTGCGGAGATGATCACTTAGGGGGGATGTCGGCGAAGCATCTGGATTAAGCGGAGACCGTCGAGTCATTCCCTGGGTTATATTTTGTTTTCTCTTTTAATTTTTTCGCAGGACCAAGGCGCTTTGAAGAGGTTCCTGGACATCAAGGGCATTAAAGAACTTCCCACTGAGGAGGAACCATGGGAGGTTCCCATGCCCATAGACACGAGGCCCGAACCCTCAGGTATGTACCCACGGAAATGATTCCACTTAGAACCTCAGAGCCGTCGTCTCGCCTCGGGACAGAGACGGTTAGGCCACTCCAGATGTGGCCGATTTAGTCACTCAAGCATCTGGTAATCATCTGGCGAGTTCAGTCAGATGTGTCAAATTCTCCTTTTTTATTTATTTATTTTTTTTGTCCCATTAGACGGCCGTGTCCCCATTCTAGACGTAAACGCCCGTAGCAAATGGCCGACTCCTTTTTCACCCCCACTTGGATATATGAAAGTCCAAAATCCCTTCCTTTGATCAGAGAGGGGTTTTTTTCCATCTCACTCAGTTGGAAGAGCTGACATTTCTCCCTCAGTTCATCTCTGTGGGTGTATGAATGACATATCAGTCAAACACACACACACACACACACACACACGTGCGTCAGAGGGATAGCAGACATGCTAATTTTGGTTTGTTCGTCATACCCGTCCCCCCTTTGACATGAAAGAGCAGCTGCTGCCAGAGCTGTGAGTGTGTGTGTGTGTGTGTGTGTGCGTGCATGCAGTGGTACTCCGATCTGTCACTAGTTGATCCCTCAGCTGCTGTAACACCCAGTCACAGCCTCTGATGTCAAATTAGCAGCATCCTAATATAGTGCATTTGATGTAAGGAATGAGTGGATTAATAAGGTGGGAAGCATGATGTTAATTAACATGTGACTGGGAAAAATGAAAATGGGTTGGAACAGATGGTTAAACTCATCCGTAGGATGGAGGAGCAGAATGTTAAACTCATGTGTTTAGGGTGGAGGAGATGGTTAAACTCATGTGTTTAGGGTGGAGGAGATGGTTAAACTACCCAATTCCAGGTCCCTTAATTCTGTATTTATTAGAATAAAGCCTGGTTCTTTAGAGTAAGAGAGAACGTTTTGGTAAGTAGCCACTTCAATTGTGTTAATAAAGCCAAAAACAAATCAAATTGCTGTGGTTGATAGATTGTGTCTCCATATCTTGTTGAGATTTTCAGACTGTTGTTGACTGTGTGTGTGTGTGTGTGTGTGTGTGTGTGTGTGTGTGTGTGTGTGTGTGTGTGTGTGTGTGTGTGTGTGTGTGTGTGTGTGTGTTCCTGCTACTGCAGCCCAAGCGCCTCGGCCAGTCAGCCGCCAGGAGGAGGAGAGGAAGACTCCGGCGGGCGAAGAGGACGGCCTCGTCTGCTGGCCGCCCAAGTCGGGCCTCTCCGACGGCCGAGGAGCCGCCGGACGACCCAGAGGCACAGGTGAGGCTGCGTCCAGTAGAGGTCACAGAGGTCACGGAGGTCGTGGGCCACGTGAGGCACGGCTGCCTCGGCAACCAGCTGTGTGTCCTCAGGCCCATCAGAACAGATCAGTCACTGGCCTCTAACGGCCGCGGGAGAAGCGACAGCAGTAGGCTGGAGTGGACCGTGGTGCTCGCCTAATGGAATCTGACGTGATTGGAGGGGACGTGTGTGTGTGTGTGTGTGTGTGTGTGTGTGTGTGGTTTGTTTGTTTGTTTGTCTGTGTGTGTGTTTGTCCATATGTAGGTCAGTGTGTGTGTGTGTGTGTGTGTGTGTGTGCGCGTGTGTGTGCGTGTGTGTCTAACTGGGTTGCTTGGTTCCCTCCTCCTGTACCAATCCTCTCTCTCCTCCACACTGTTCCAGATGCTGCAGTGGAGGCGGTGATGAAGATGTGGCCCCCACCCAACGCCCCCAGCTCCGCGGCCGAGTACACGGGCACACTGCCCCCCATGACCGAGAGGAGCCCCAGGGGGGGCCCACCGTCTGGGGACCCCCCCCAGTCCCCCCAGTCCCCCCTGCCTGAGGGATCTTCACTCCCCACCGGCACCAGGTTCTCTGGCAGCCACACTCAAGGCCCCGGTAAGGCTTTCGCCCGTGAAGCTGGAGGTTCGCGTTTCCCTGCAGGAGTGGAGGGTAGAGGTTGTTCAAGTGGATTATTGTGACTAATCTATTAAAAAATGCTGACATTTTTGATAACTGGGTACTTTCACGATCAGGGTAAAGCACCACATACATGCCTGTCTACAGTACCTCAATTATGTTGGATGTATGTTATTAATAATTACACTCATTACCTAAAACAATCGAAAAAATGAAGTGCAGAAATGCCATTTGCTGGTGCAAAGCACATCTTTTATCTTCAAATGGGCATTTCGTTTTGAAACAACACCACCTCAGCAGCACGCATCATGTTTACCGTGGGCAGTGAACAGGACCACACTGGGACACTCTGATCCCGTTGTCCATGTTTTCCTTCCCTCCTCCACAGCCCAGAGTGGTGGGCGGCGACGTTCCGTCTTCCCCGTCCGCAGCGGCCCCGTGCCAGCCCGGCGTAGGCGGAGGAGGCGGAGGTGGAGCTGGAGCTGCTAGCGGTAGCGGCGGTAGCGCCACGGATGGTTCTGGAGAGCCCAGAGAGGACAACCGCGTGAGCAACACCAGCAGCAGCAGCGGCGGCGGCGGCGGCGGCCGAGTGTCCTACGCCCACGCCGCTCCTCGTGACCAGCAGGCCGCTCCGTCCACACAGCCGTAAGAGCACCGCCCGCCGCCGTGTTTGTGTCGAGTTTGACCGTATTTGGTGTTCTAGAGAGACCATAAGGGCCATTTGACAGCAATTATCGGCCTCGGACGCCTCATTCACACTCCACAGCGGTGGCAGATTGTCTGGGGAGAAGTCACAGTGTCGGGGTTATTCAGAGGTGTTGATGCTTGTTCTGCTAGCCCCAATGGAACAGAAGGAAACTCGGTGTGTTCCATTTCTGCAAATGATGCCGTCTGAATGTTTGCGGTCTTATCAGTTTATGTCATTACATCCAAATCCCGAAGTAATGTTTTTGGCTACCCCAGCCTCTTACGCAGTAATCACCTCAGACTTTGAGTTAGCACCCAGATATTCATCGTTTATAGCCAGTCTGTCAAACATGAGTCAAATGACTTATTTAAGTTCAATCAGACAAATGCTCGTCTCTATGTTTTGTTTTGGGAGAGTGAATCAGTGGAATTTAGCTAAATAGACTGAACTTGGACTTTACCATTCTGCATGATAATAGCACTAGTTTTTGCCTGATGAAGACCCAGAAGGGTCGAAACGTTGCTTGTTTTTAGCATTAAACGGGAGCAAATATCAGTGTCATTATATACCGTTTTGAAGCTACTCTCCATTTGTCCTGCACCTGCAAGGTGGGATGTGCACACACACACAGCTACTCTTCTTGATACAGTAGTAGCACTCACCCACTGGTGTTGTGTTGTGGTTGTTTTCAGTAGTGGCGTCCCAGGCGAGGCCCCCGAGGTGATCTCCAGCCAGTTCCAGGGCGCGGGCCACCTGCAGCGGGTGCCCCTGGCGCTGGACACGGCCGTGTGGGCGCAGGCGCTGGGCGGCGAGGCGGCGCTGCAGGACCTGGTCCTGGACTGCCCGCTGCCGCGCACCATGGTGGAGATCTCCGACGACCCCGGCGACTTCCAGGACGTGGGCCTGTGGGGCGAGCAGCTGGTCCACTCCTTCCTGGCCAAGTGGCAGGCGCAAGGCCCCGCCGGGCCCACGGAGGTCACCTGGTTCAACCGGGACGGCGAGACGGGACGGCCGTGCGACTTCAAGCTCACCTTCGGCCCCGACGACGGCGGCGACGACGGCGGCGACGGGGGGGTGGCGTCGGCCAAGGTGGTCTACGTGGAGGTGAAGACCACCACCAAGCCGGACCGGCACCTGATCCGGCTCTCGGCCAACGAGCTGGACTTTGCGCTCAAGGAGAAGGAGCGCTACCACATCTACCGGGTCTACGGCGCCGGGGACGCCCAGAACGCCCGGCTCACGCGCATCCAGAACCTGGCCCAGCACCTGCATTCCAAAACACTGGAGTTGTTCTTGTTTGTGTAACATTCCTTCCTCCCTTTTGTTTTTAGATCAAGCGCCTTTTTATTTTTTTATATTCGTTCAGTCGAAAAATGTTTGGTTTTACCCCCTTTTTAAAAATTGTATCTCCTTTTTTAGAAGGATTAAAAAGTGAGTACTTTTTTTCCTTTCTTATGCACTGTTTATGTGGTCAGTTTTTACACTTGAAAAAAAATCTTGTAATTTTATACTTATTTGTAATGTAAACGTATATTTTCTGTCAACAGCAATGCACAACAATTTTGTGTAGGAGTGTTTTGAGTTGCACTGTAATCAACTGTAACTTTAGCGTACAGTCTATTCTGCTATAAAGGACAGCAGCTTTGTTTATCAGCTTAAAATGAAGGATTAGACTCCTAAAAGAATTCAATATGTTCCAAATGCACAGCAGTTAACTGTTTAATAGTTTATCAGCTTTTGACTTTTCACAGAATCCCAAGAGAAGTGGTAGATTTCCAGCATCTTTTAATCGTTTTATTTTATTCCAAAGCGAGGTAAAAACAAAAAAACCCACTAGTTTCTTGAATTTTTGTCTCCTATAAGTGAACAAGTTCTGTCTTCAGTGCAACGCTATGAGTGTGGCATGTCCAATCGCCACGCTGCTCATGGAGTGTTGGTATTCCTGACTAATAAAAGTCTAGTCTTGTACCCTATGTTTCGCTTCGCTGTGACTTCCTTCCAATGCCTTGAGTGCATTCATCCAAAAGTGCTTCTAACCACATGACCTACTCTGTATTGGCCCGCATCACTTGTGACCAGATCAGATTGCCCAGCCTCACTGATGGTGCACCCATTAACTTTGCAAGAGGAGCTGTTTGTGTAATCGGTGCTAAAAGTTCACTCGATGTGCAACTGATTATCTTCAATCAAAGCTGCGGATTAGAAGGTTTAATTACAAGTTGGTCTTTCCAATCGCGTAGCTGTTCTGAGGTTAAATCTGTGTCATTTGCAGTCATCTGGGATGTTTCACAAGGCCCATGCAATTTGAAAGGAATAATTTTGCGGGGATGTTGCATAAGTATTTCGGCATTTAATTTCCGAATTTTGCCCTAAAATGAAGTGAATGCCTTTTTAATTCATTTATTGATAGAAAAATTCAATGTGACATCTGGCGTGTGGTATATTGAATTCATTCAGCGTATGAATTTCATAAAATTCAATGACTTGCTTTGTGACCCACTTTGTTAATTTCGCAGACATACAGAACATATGCAAATTGCAGAAAGTTCCGGAGGCTTCTGAAATTAACCATGTGATGCAATCCCTTCCTTTCATCATGAGGAAACAAATTAAGCAATCTACATGAATAATTCCTAAATCCCACATCCCATGTGTAATGTAATTAAACTATAGTAGGCCTGTATAGTATGGACAGCTGATATTTCCATTCACCATGGGCGGTCACCAGTGTTGTACGGACATAAAAGATTCGATCGCGTCCTCTGTTTTTATAGTTAAAGTCTGTGATCCTGTGCCTTTAGTGTGGAAATCTTTTACACATCCACAGGATTAATCTGCAGCTCATTAGACACTGATAATCTGTACGGAGACAAGAGCGGCTCGCGGACTGGAGTGCGAGTGCGGATGGTGCTGAGCGCTCTGTGTTACCATTGGTTTAGAGGCGCGCCGTGGCGATCGTTCCCTGCCTCCATTGGCTGAGAAATGCGGTGGGCTGGACCTTCGGCAGGAGAGCTATGGTTTTCAACCAGGGCCAACACAGAGACAATAGGGGAACGCAGGACAGCTGGTAGAACGCATCGGGCTGCTGAGACGGGTGAAATTACTCCAGACCGTCAACTAGTCGTTAACGGGAATTGGTCAGCAGTCGGTAGGACCCAGATGTGAGAGCCTTTACCGATATCTTGAAAACGCGTTAACATGTTCCATCTTCAGCCTCCCAAGGCGGTATCCTTCGGGCTTGTTTGGTCACAATAAGAAAACAGTGGACAGATTGAATGGTGAGTGAATGCACTGGCTATCTTTCACTAGCTTATGATTCTGCATGAAATTGCTCTTTGATGCGTCTTAACCATAGAGAGAGATACATCATTTTCATCATTACCATCATAGGAAGAATATTCATGCTCAGATTGCCTCTGAATAAAATGCCAAAATAAGATCACCGTATAGTGTCTGTTTAAATGGTCTTTGTATTGACAACAATGGCAGAATGCTGCCCGGTGCGTTTACGTCTGATTGCGGTAGTTGGCTACCTCTCGGTGATCTCGTGTCTTGCACGCATGTGTATGCTATAAACACATCAACATCTCCGTCAGCGGCTCTGCATAAGCTGTTCTCTACAACTGAGCCCGTGTCCAAAATACCACGTTTGTAGTCCTTGACATACCGTTGTCTGTGTTGTCTTTATAAAGGCTGAACTGTGAAATACACCTTGCCATGGCTTATACACTCTGACACACACATAATTACTTGTCTGCTTGTGACCACTCACTCGTGCATGCAAATACAGTGCTGAATTCTCCTCTAAACGCTGCAGGCTGCCCCTGGTCTTGTCTATCCATTGCTCTGGCTGTATCCACAGTGTAGCCACTGTTGTCTTTGGGTCCTTTGCGTGGAGAGTGAGGGAGAGAGAGAAAGGGGGGATGGTGGGGCACCCAGCTGCCTGTCTGTCTGATGGGGCGCAGGGCGCAGAGGCAAGCAGCAGTAGCGGGGAGAGGGGAGAGGGGAGGACGGGACTAGATGAGTCAGGTATCCGCAGGGTCACTCGGAGCACGGTGGCGCTGAATGGACGCGGTCACAGACAGACAGCTGGGGGGAGCAAAGGGTAGTGGTGGTGGGGGTATGAGCGGAGTCAAGAGGGGGTTGCCCTGCACCCAGCGTAAACCATGCGCGCAGCAATGTGCAGTCTGGATGAGAGCAGGCAGCGCTGCCGCTTTCTGACAGCTCGGCTCAGAGCCCCTTGTGGACAGCGACTCGTGGTGCAACACGCCTGACGCACCTACCTGAAGAGCTTTTTGACTTGCACATGCTCCAGCCTTGTGTGGTGTTTGTTGTGTCCCGTCTTGGTTTGTTTGGCGTGTGGGGAGCCTCATCCAATTGAGGGATTGCTTGCCTTAAGTGGCTGACGAAAGGGAGTGTATATAGTTTTGACACACACACAGGAAGGATTTAAGGGCCATGGCATGAGAGCTTGCTGTTCCGAGCCTTAGAACTGCGGCCTCACTAAATCCCGAATAATAATCCTCAGTGATCAAAAGATGTGTCAGTATATCAGTGTATCACATGGCTCTTCATTCAGAAAATGGACAGCAAATGGCACTACATTTAGGCACACAACTACGGAAGTGAATTAAACCAGATTAAACCAAATAAATACAAATAACTGCTGCAATTCTGTTGATCTCATGTTGTTTCCGACATCAAGGAATCCTTACAGAAAATGGGTTTCAAGTGCACAAGGTTGATCCTTCCACATGTTGTTAAGAGGATGCCTGTAATCCAACAGTGAAATGCATAATATTATTCCTTTGTTCTATTAGTAGAGGTCAGATCTGCAAGGAACATTCTCCGCTCCAAGGCAGATGTGGCTAGACGGAAGCACACATATGATGACACATGACACACACACACACACACACACACACACACACACACACATACACGATGACACATGACGCACACACACAGACACACACACACACACACACACACTGATACATGACACACACACACACACACACACACACACACACACACACACACACACACACACACACACACTCAGATACACCCACACAGTCTTAAAATGTAGGTCAGTTGTACTGTTTACTGTCACAAAAGCAATTATTTGATCCGTTCTCGTGCAGAGCGCTGCTGCAGAGCGTTGCAGTGGAGGGGAAGGCATCTCATGTGACCCATGTGGTGTCTTATCGGCACTGTTCAGGGATGCTAGCCGACCTTGCTTTGGAAGGCTTACTTGATGACCTCCCATTCTCCATGTGTTTTTCTGTGCGTCTGTGTCTCTGCGTGTGTGTGTGTGTGTGTGTGTGTGTGTGTGTGTGTGTGTGTGTGTGTGTGTGTGTGTGTGTGTGTGTGTGTGTGTGTGTGTGTGTGTGTGTGTGTGTGTCCATGTGTTTCTGCACGTGTCTGTGAGTGTGTGTGTGTGTGTGTGTGTGTTTGACATTCAAACACTTTAGAGGCCTTGTGGTGGAGGGGAGTGTTTGGCTTATGTCTGCAGGGTTACTTTGTTGATTCATAGGCACAGTCTGAGGAGCAGGCCTGCATCCTCACAAGTCAATGTGCTGCCAGCCTCACAGACTCGTCTCTCTCTCTCTCTCTCTCTCTCTCTTTCTCTCTTTGTCTGTCTCTCTCCCTCTGACAGTCTGTCTGTCTTTTGTCCTCAGTGGTCATTGTTACAAGGCTCCTTATTAGTCCCTTTGGTAAAGCTGCAGTGTGTGTGTGTGTGTGTACTGTAGGTGTGTGTGTGTGTGTGTGTGTGTGTGTGTGTGTGTGTGTGTGTGTATGTGTGTGTGTGTGTGTAGAGAGAGAGAGAGAGAGAGAGAGAGAGAGAGAGAGAGAGAGCGAGAGAGAGAGAAATGTTGAGTCTGTTGATTTTTGCCTGTCATTGTCAGCTAATAATATTCTGTGGGTGTGCGTGTATGTGTGTATGTGTGTGTGTATGTGGGCAGGTGCGTGTGTGTGTGGGCAGGTGTGTGCATGTGGGCAAAGCAGAGATTTCAGGCGTCTAAACATTTCGCTTGCACGTCACATTTATTTTCATCGTAGGCCTGTTTTTTTCTCTCCTCTTTCTCAGTGTCTGGGTGTTCCTTCCTTCCAGCTCCTGTGTGACATTTTGGATGTGTGTGTGTGTGTGTGTGTGTGTGTGTGTGTGTGTATGTGTGTGTTCCTTTTCCATCGCCAAACGTGCAGACAGGATGACTGACTAGTGCACATGCATAGTCTAGACTAGTTTTAACACTTACATGGCCATACACAAACACACACACATGTGCGCGCACACACACACACACACACACACACACACGCACACACACACGCACACACACACACACACGCATACACACACACACACACACACACACACAAACACACACACACGCACACACAAACATGCACACACGCATACACACACATACACACACAAACACACACACACTGACAGCCCCCCTTCCTTCATTCCACATCACAACACACTCAACCTTTCTCTCTCCAATAGTACCTGTCGTACCCTTCCAACAGGCTCAATAAGACCTTACATAACAGGGACCCGGGGGAGCATCAGTGGACAGAAAAGCTATTATTCATAGCGCTGGTTTCATTTCTTAACGATGATCACTCTCCTGATTAACAAGTGAATGAGTGAATGGGTAAAGTGCAGGGGAAAAGGCTGTGGAGGACATTCAGGGAGCTTCTGACGTCTGAGTCTGTTTTAGTTCCCTCTGCTGATCCGTGCTTGCGGATGATTTGGAGAGAGTTACTCAACAGTTACTGTGTGCCTCGCGTGAACCTGTGGGGTTTTTTATGCTGTTGCGTAACATGTTCTCTCTCTTTCTCTCTCTGACTCTGACTCTCTCTCTCTCTCCCTCTCTCTCTCTCCTGACTTTGGCTACGTACCAACCATTTCTTTCCATCCAGTGATTTTTCTATTCTTTTCAAGAGTGTCAGGTTTGGTTCTAAATGGATAAACAGAGATGATGAGCTGATCCATCTCAGACGATTGCCTCCACTTGATTGTGGTCCAAAGGTCTGATGCAGTTGGATCATCATCTAAAGTATTGATTGTGTCAACAGCAAAGTAACAGAACTACACTAATTTGTGCCCCTGGCTACACCAATCAGACATAGGTTGTACATGATGTAATAATGAGAACTAAGGTGTTCTGTTTAACCATAAATCCATATTTTGACGTGGGTTTTGAAAACATGGCCACAGATGACTGAGTGAATAATTGAATCATCAGCTGTTTGATCCAGCGAAGATAATGGGGCTCGTTTTAATCAATGCATTTTAGACGGCACATTTGACATCGTCTCCCGAGTTTTAATGTCTTTATACATTCTGCTGAACAAACTGTGCACAGCTGAGCTGCATTAATTGCTGTGGAACCTGCAGGTTAACATAAACTGAGAGAGATCGTTCTGGCTGGCTTGTGGATAACGTTGTCATGCTAATCAAAGCCAATTAAAGACATGGGCTCCGTGAACAAAAGCACTGCCACTGTTACAGCTCTAGAAATCCAATCATCAGGTTCATCATGCATAAATTACTGAGCATATGTGAACTTTAAGGTGGTTGTCGAGTAATTAAATGGATTGTTTTTCTCCTCATATTCTTCGTTAATTTGTAGCCATTGTTTCTGATACTCTCAGTAGACAGTGCCTCTGATACTGTTAAATAGCCATTGTTTCTGATACTCTCAGTAGACTGTGTTTCTGATAGCCATTATTTCTGATACTCTCAGTAGACTGTTTCTATACGCTTAACAGCCATTGTTTCTGGTACCCTCTATTCAGCTTTAATTTGTAACACAGTGCCAAGATGAAATTGGTCTGGGTCTGTGATGACTGCATGTTTAAAGGTCCCTATCCATTTAGTCAGCTCACTTGACCATCTGTCCCGGTCATAAAAATAGACCTCTAGAAAGATCAAACTGACGGTGAGTTTGAGAATGTTCTAGCAGGAACGTGCTAAAAAGGATATGTGAGCTAAACGGGCCCCTCAAGGAGTCGTCCTCATGTTCTCGCCCCAGTGTGGTTATGGGTCTGTTCACACTTTGCAGGGGGTTGTGTAAATGTTTGTGCTAGCTGCTGATTTGGCATCTGACGCCTGTTCAACAAATCCACCTCCTCTATTAGATGGATGCGTTGGTGGTGAAATGTAGCCTATGTGATGCGCAAATAAAAAAAAAAAAAAAACACAAATATGGAAATGTAGAGGTCATGCTCAAGTGTGTCTCCTGAAGAAACTTGGTATACAGGCACACACACACACACACACACACACACACACACACACACACATGCAAACACACACACACAATGCACACAGCCTCCACCACCTGCAAAAACAGCCAAATCTTCTCTATCTCGCTCGCTTGCGGCAAACAACTGTGTTTTGGGAAGATCACTGTTCCCGTGTTTTTCCAGCCTCTTTTTATCTGTGTGACTTTGTCATGCTCGTCAGTACGATCCTGCTCCCTGGGAGGAGAGAGGGAAGACATAACAACCCCATTCCTAGTCCTCCTCCTTTTAGGCTGTGCTTCGCTTTTAGTGTGTGTGTGTGTGTGTGTGTGTGTGTGTGTGTGTGTGTGTGTGTTTGGTCAAAGTTCTGTTCTCAATGTCAGTGCGTCCTACTCAGAGATTGAGACATGATGCTGTTTGAATTTAATTTGCGGCACATCGGGTTTCCTGCCGTTCTGATTTTATATTAAGGAAGGGGACGCTTACATAAGAGCTGACGAAGCGAGGCAGATTGCATAGTCTGTTAGGCAAATCAGTGAGCCCTGAACCAAAGTGAAGAGTGAAATTAGAATTTGGGACGGCAGAGGCGCACACACACACACACACACACACACACACACAAACACACAGACACACACACACACACACACACACACAGACACACACACACAGAGGCGGGTGGTGGTGGTGGGGGGGGGGGTTGCAATTTCATACTGTACGATTGCGATCTGAATGTGAGAATCATGACTAATTAGACCTTTCAATGATAGTGTGTTTGACGTAAGAATGACAGTGATAGCCCTATTTATTGTTTGGCCTCACACAGAAGTGTGGTGTGTGGTGTGTGGTGTGTGTGTGTGTGTGTGTGTGTGTGTGTGTGTGTGTGTGTGTGTGTGTGTGTGTGTGTGTGTGTGTGTGTGTGTGTTGTCTTTGTGTAGCTCAGCAATGAGAAGCAATCACCAAAGTCTAATGAGTTGTTTTGGTGCAGCGGTCTGGCTGTGGCAGTGGAATTACAGTCGTCTGTCATTTCAGCTGGTGTCTGAGAGGTCTTTCATCCAACGTGGCGCTGACATATGAGGCCGACACAAATGGTGATGCTGCCTTCAACGAGCGCATATTATCAACCACTAATGACTTGCTGTTTTTGTAGTTGCACAATCACTGAGCACAGGCTGTCCAAACTCATAAGGCTAAGGTTGAAAAATGTGTTATTTGTTGTGTGACATTTCTCAATATTTGTTGTACCATATACAGTATGCCCGGAATATTTCCCTGTCACATATAACGGACCGGTCAAGTCTAAGTGACCACCAGTACCTCTTGTTCACACAGTGGAGTTATGCGTGGTTACTGACCTGGTGGTTCTGTGTGTGTTTCAGTGAGAGGTACCAGTTACCCACTCCACTCCTCTCTGCGCCTCCTCTTCCTCCTCTTCCTCTTCCTCCTACATTGGGAAGCATGAGCTCCTCGCCGGTGCTGTCCAGCCCTCCCATCAACATCGTGGAGGAGCTGCAGGTCATCACCGCCCAGAACCTGGAGAAGCTGGAGGTCAACAAGTATTATGAGGTCATCAGGGAGCTCGGCAAGGGCACCTATGGGAAGGTGGACCTGGTCATTCACAAGATCAGAGGTGAGAATGCTTACCCCCTTAGCTGCACACACACACACACACACACACACACACACACACACACACACATTCATGCAGACACACACACACACACACACACACACATTCTTCATGCAGACACACACACACACACACACACACATTCTTCATGCAGACACACACACACACACACACACACACACACACACTCACACACACATTCATGTACACACACACACACACACACACACACACACACACGCACACACATTCATGTACAAACACAGAGACACTGAGACACACACACACACACACACACACACACACACACACACACATACACACATGCAATCCTCCCACTGTTACGTCAGATAAAAATAGGTTACATGGTGTTATGTACAACTTCTGAATCCCTTTCATCAAAGCACTGACAGAGACACAACTCCTTCCATCTCCATTTTTGCATTAATATGTATGTTTGGTTCTTTTTTCTGCCTGCTTAATTAGGCACAAAGATGGCCTTGAAGTTCCTTAAGAAGAAGACTACAAAGCTGCGCAGTTTCCTGAGGGAGTACAGCATCTCGCTCTACCTCTCCCCCTGTCCCTTCATCATCAACATGTTCGGTATCGCCTTTGAGACCGACGACTATTACGTCTTTGCGCAGGAGTACGCAGTGGCGGGAGACTTGTTTGACATCATTCCCCCTCAGGTATGTGAACAGAAGTGTTCATGTCCGACAGTCGTTTGCTGTTTACCTTTTGAATATTTTTTGATCAGAGAACAATAAGTGGCTCCGTGGCTTTTATCTGTCGTCAATCTATCTCTATGGCTCAATATTGTGGCACCATGGGATTCATCTTTAACCAATCTCTATATAGCTCAGTGCTCGGGTACATGGGTATAATCTGTGATGATCTATACAGTATTTCCATAAATCTCATGGATGCAAATTCAGTCATTTTCTGTTTCCCTTTGAATATTTCTGGTCAGGGAACAGTACTGGGGCACCATGGTATCAATCCGTAATCAATCTTCATAGGAGATGTCTTGATAGTGGTACACCATGCTACAGTGTAAAAGCGGGTGCGCACATCTGAGTGTTTTAAAGTAGGTGCTGGACTCAAAAAAGGCAACAGTAAAAAGAACAAAGAAGTCTGCACACTAGGGCTCCAAAATGATTTCTTTCTTTCTTTTATTCACCACAATGTGTTGAATAAAAGAAAGAAAGAAAACACCATGCTACAGTCTCACTATTTCTTTCTTGTCTCACTTTATGTATTTTTTTCACTGAACCGTCCAGGTGGGTCTTCCAGAGACGGTGGCGAAGCGTTGTGTCCACCAAGTGGGCATCGCCTTGGACTACATGCACTACAAGAAGCTGGTGCACCGCGACATCAAGCCCGAGAACGTGCTCATCTTCGACCGCGAGTGCCGCAAGGTCAAGCTGTCCGACTTCGGCATGACGCGGCGGGCCGGCTCGCCGGTCAAGCGCGTGAGCGGCACCATCCCGTACACGGCGCCGGAGCTGTGCGGCGCGGCCGAGCCGTCCGAGGGCTTCTGCGTGGACCCGGCCACGGACGTGTGGGCCTTCGGCGTGCTCCTCTTCTGCATGCTGACCGGCAACTTCCCCTGGGAGAAGGCGCTGCCCACCGACGCCTTCTACGAGGAGTTCGCCCGCTGGCAGCGGGCCCGGCGCGGCGCCGGCACCGGCCCGGGGGGACCCGTGCCCTCGCAGTGGCGCCGCTTCACCGACGAGGCGCTGCGCATGTTCCGCAAGCTCCTCTCGCTGGACCCGCAGCGCCGGTGCTCGGTCAAGGAGGTGTTCCGCCACTTCGGCCGCCGCTGGATGCTGGACAGCGAGGTGGGGATCGGGGGAGTCGGCGGGGCGGGCGCCGGCGGCGGCGTCGGCGTCGGGAGCCACCAGGGGGGGCTGAGCTCCACCTCCGACGAAGACGAGGAGGACGAGGACCTGCTGGTGGACCGCATGAAGCAGCAGACGCTCTCGCCCGTGGTGTGCGGGGGCTCCAAGGCGGCGGGCGCCATGGAGACGGGGTCGCCGCAGGGTCACCGCTACGCGGCGGTGGCGCCCGGCGGGTACGAGCGCGTGTCCAGAGACAACACGTCCGGCAGCCGCATCCTAGTGACCACGCCTATCGAGATTTGCGTGTAGAGACAAACAGTGTACAGAACAGACACAAGTACACAAATGTACACAGAAACACTTGCCCTCTCACTCTTACGCACACATGCAAACACACACACACACACACACACAAGAACATGGAAGGACAGAACATGTCATACCAATTCCATAGACAATTCCAACTCTAACAGTGGACAACACTCACAAACATTGCAGACTGATTCTGTGAGTCAACCTCTCTAGATCTGAGACTGAGAGCTACACTTGAACGGTGCATAATGGTGACCACAATCAGTGGCATTCTCTTGTTAAACATTCCTAATACTGACATCAGTTTCTCTACAGGATCTTGGTAGAGAATACATGTTGATAGAAGGCTGTCACCTTTCCAACTATATAAATCAAAACCTACCAGTAGTCAAGAGTGCTTCTAATGACAAAAAAGAGACCTAGAGCAAAATAATATCTTGAGAGCAATATACTGTACCTACTACGTCAAGCAAAAAAGAAGACCCAAACAGGGATAACAGTAAACCATGGCATAATTTTGGTGTTTGCTTCAATTCAATACTGAAACCACTCTCTTAACCAGAATATAAGATGCTGTCAAGCCAACAAATAAGTTATTAACTGTCCATTGTTGTTACAATATTGATTAAAACACACCACGGTTTTATTGATTGATTTACCATGACGCACAACCATTTTATGGACTGATTGACCATTGCGATCTCAAGCTCTTTCTGATCTTTAAGATTTTTAAGTAATTACCTTCTATCTATATTGTCTAAAAATGCAACATTTCAACATTTGGAACTGTTTTGGAAGTGTGTCATTGGTATTTGGAACGGTCTGGAAGTTTGTCCTAGGCACTTTAACATCAACTAAAATGTGTTACGAAAGAGACTATTTACCTTTGTACAATGTGCTGGGACATACATATTTGATTCAGCATTTTCAATTCTATTGATTCGTCTAATTTATCTGACCTCTCTATGGAATATATATTTTTCGATTAGCCATTTTGGAATTAGCCCAGGTGTTTTCTTTACTGCAGTACATATGCAGGATGTTGATGCACTTGCATCCGTATTTAATGATATTTAGTATTGAGCAGCTTATGTGCACAGTCAAATCATCACCTCTTTCCTTTCTCCAAATGAAGCTACTACCATTATTTTTTACACCGAAAAAAACAAAGCAGACCACTGTACATTTTTAGCATTTTACATTGTGGGTCATATTCCAAAGAGAGCAT
Organism: Sardina pilchardus; assembly: GCF_963854185.1. Lineage (NCBI taxonomy): Eukaryota > Metazoa > Chordata > Actinopteri > Clupeiformes > Clupeidae > Sardina > Sardina pilchardus. The sequence goes on along the minus strand of NC_085015.1, from coordinate 8,190,857 downwards.
AAGGAGGGGGAAAAAACATAACATGGAGCCCTACGGAAACATCTGAAGTGACATGGAAATCATTAGGAATGAGGGATATTAGGGGTTATTAGTGCAAATGATTGTCCACACCACTGGAAACAGCTTTCAGCTGTGTCACTGCCAACCAGCTTGTCCCAATAGCAAAGCGAGACTCCTCTGATTCCACTCGTCCCAATTTATATGCAGATGATGTTCTCCTGCAGCACACTGTCGAGGGTTCTTGACTACAATAATACTAAAAAAAAATGCTATGATGTCAGCGCAATTGAGAATGACTACTTTATGTGTGACCCCATCTCAGCTGCAGTTGTGGGTGGGATGTGGTTACTCAGCCCAGTGTTACAGGAGAGGCTGTGGAATGGAAAATTCCACTCCAAAGGCCCGAGCTTGTGCACGAAGCTCTGGGTAAAGATATTTTGAAAAATAACTTGACCAATACTTTGAAGTTGTAATCTGGTAATGTGATGATCAGTTGTTTATTGTCGTCATCAAAACTGTAGACGTTTTAGTCATTTTTGTATGACTTGAGCTTTTGCAGATGGAATGACTACAGAATGACTAAAACAAAGCTGTACTTGCTCAGAAACTAGAGGCATTGGAGCTATTTCTACCTGGTGTTCTAGTATGAAAATGTCACTGTCATTTTTATGTCAAAATGTCATTTATAAGCTGAAGTACTTGACTTAATTCTTCCATAAAACCAAGGCTGGTCTTTAGTCAGACATGCATGTATGTCAGTGCCACTGATAATGTACTTCAATAGGTGTCAAAACTGCCCAATTAAAGGTCAGCCTATATCACTAGATGGTGGAAGAAAAAAAACCTAGAATGAAAGCTTCAATTTCCTTTACATATCGCAAAAGTGGACACATCTACAAAATAAATTCAAAATGTATTTTTACATATTCTTATTTATTGGTTTTCCCTTGAAGGTAGGGAATTCAGAACTACTAACCTATTTATGTTTTATTTTGTTTTGATTTGAACTGAAAATAACTAAAGATGGACACAATCTTGTCTTTGAATTGCATGAAGAGATACAACAAATACATTTATATATTAAAAAAAATCTGTCTTCACAAAATACACAAGAATTGTTGTGATGTGAAACTTTGCTGTAGCACAAAATTGCAGAATATTCCAGAGTGATATTTATGACTTCTTGAAACAATCTAGGGCTAAATATGATGATGAAAAAAAATACTTGATGGTTTTTTTGAGTGTGTTGTATATGTATCATGTTGTTATTGTTGTTGTTGTTGTGTTGTTGTGTTATTGTCTTAACAATACCAAGGACATCATCGGAGCTGCGATTTTTCTTGAGGGAGATGTTATCCGTCTTGCAATACTCTAGTGCGTGTGATGAAGTCAACTACTTCTACACAAGTGCATCTGGGCTAAATGAGATGGTCTGTGGAGCAGGAAACAAGTATTTTATGTTTTTAACCCGACATGCATGGCGTGTACTGAATCCTGGTATGGAAACAAGTGCTGTGGGTGTTAATATGTCTCTGGACAAAGACACATGGCTTCTCCACGGCATCGAGCTGCAGATAAAAAAGTAGTTTTGCATCTACCTTTGACTCGAGAGGTCAGACTACAACACTGTGGCTTGATCCTAAGTAGGCCTACCTGGATGAAATGGTTGGAAAAGTTGGAATTTGACCAATCAGAACGGAATGGATTTTCAAAGCAATTGTTAGTCAATTTCTGGCTGTAACGCCATTTCTCTCCAGTTCTGCCAACTGATATCCAAGATTTGAGGACTCAAATTTCCATGGACTGGTCGTTGTGTATTGTGCTGCAAGTTGTGTGATTTCATTGTCTTTCTCTTCCGTGACAGCCTTTAGATGCCCTGTGGGACAGTGATGTTTCAATCAGTAGAAAAAAACGACACTAGAACTCTTGTCAGACTTGTCTTCGCAATACAACTGTCTTCCTGTTAACGGATTTAAGCAAAAATAAACAGAAATCTTTAAGACCCATGTGTTTTAGACTTCTTCATACTTAATTCTCTGACAAATTAACTTTAAGACAATATGACTGTGTTGATGGATCAAGAGGCTCAAAATTGTTCTTTTTTCCAAAGTAAACATGTATACTTGGAGGGCTGAGTTGGTGAAAACCTTTAAAGGAACCTGGTAAGGAGGCAGTGTTAACCTATTGACCCATTTAATCCCAATGGTCATAATTGTGACCGTACAAAAACATCTTGCTCCTGTGCCTTTAAAATGTCATAGTTTTATGTTGTATATAGTTATTGTATATAGTTCATGTGTATTTGTGTATGTGTGCATGCTGGATATAGTTATTTTGCATATTATGTATAGTTCTTGTAGGTTTGCGTGTGTGTGCATGCTGTTATATAGTTATTTTGCATGGAGCACCTAATTTCTTAATCGGTCCGTCCATAGGTCAACACTGCCTCCTGACCAGGTTCCTTAAAGGTTTTCACCAACTCAGACCCCAAGTACACATGTTTACCCTTGGAAAAAAATATTTTGAGCATGACTTTATTATTAAACAATCTGATCTTGTCAGTATGCAAATGAGCGCATGTTTAATGAGACATGGCCTCATTTGCCTATGTAAACATTAAAATATAAAAAACATGCAATACATTTTTTTCTCATCTTAGCACAAGTAACCAACTAAGAAAGTTTCATAGTGATATCTATTATTTAAAATGTTTACCCTATTCACCTGCACCCTATTCACCTTAATTGCCTATATATTTATGCTAATTATGTAAATTGCCCAAAGTGCAACTTTAGGCAACCAAGTTAAATTCCATCTATTAGGCCTATAGATGACATTTCTGCAATAAAACTTTAGGGTACTCAACATTTCTGGGTTCAAGAAATTACGACTAGACTAAGAGACCTCACATCCTACATTTTTTTTCTGCCCGTGACATGATGAATGAATGCTTCATTTCCAGGTACCACTCTAATCGCTAACTGTAAATGGATTAATCCAACACAACTCCTCGTCCAAATACAGTAGCCTATGTGCATATATGTTGCACTGACTTGTTTGGTGAAATATATATTTCAACAGCATGCGTGTGTATCTGCAAATATATGCACGTGAAGAACTCTCTTATTAAGAGAAAAGTTACTATTTTAGTAAAGCATGAAGATGCGTGCTTTTTATTATGCTCAACAGTGTTTAGGCCTGTTGGTTAGACAAAGCTGGTAATATGATTGAAATGTGTGCCATGTGGTACAAAAGTTTGATTTTGATAAAGCTATGTAGTTTTGGCTGCATCAATTTGCAGGATATACAGTATGAGGTAGCCTATGCTGTTTGGTGTTTTGTGAATTGTGTGTGAATCTTGATAAAAAAAAAAAACAACAACAACTGTATAGTCTGCAAAGATGTGTTTTAGCTATTGGAATACACTGTGCATCTTATAGTGATTGAGTATTTTGTGTGCATGGGGTTTCATCTATACATTTCAGTTTGATTGCCTGAAACTATATGAACTTGGATACAGAGCCAAGACAATCACATGTCTGAAGACAAGTCATCAAGTGATCCATATCTGCTTTCTTCAATATTGTCCTTTTGGGCAGAGGCATCAGGTGTGCAAAAGATCTGGGGCTATCCCTGTAACTCGAATTGGGCTGTCAACGTACAGTAGTTTGAGAAGGAAGAAGGATATTCGTTGGGGTCCTCATCATATTTGAATAACAAATAAAGCTAATTTCCCTCACTAGACCTACTGGTATTTATGGGGGATTAAGAGGGGGGGAAATCGTTTTAAAAGAGACCTCACACCCTAACATTTTCTATGATTGAGGTGGCAGGTGACGGGTCTGTCTATGGAGTGAATTCTAAAGGAAATGTGTACCGCAGGTTTGTGTTTATGAGCTCGTCTGTGTAGAGGGTGCTATGAATTAAGGCCACAAAATATTTTTTATAGATACAGTAATTCCATATTTTACGATAGATTATTTCCTCCTCAACTCAAAATATTTCGTCATGTGGTGAAATCCATTGCAGGGATTCCACATCTAACTGTACTCCTGAGGGTACAGGCTGGACCAAGATTCCGATCTTCGAAGGAAAAGTGAAGCATGTGTCCTACGATAGCGGTCATGGATCATCCTGAAGAATGACGCCATCTACGACTGCCCAGTCTGAGCACTGCTCTTCCACAGAGACAGCCCTGCTGCGTGAACCCTGCACTCTACCTTCATTACTTCACCACTGCAGCCCTTAACTAGTCATGGCTGCTTCTGATCTTTAAACATATACTCAAGTCAAGTCAAGTCAACTTCATTTATAGCACATATCATACACAGAGGTCATTCAGTGTGCTTTACATAAACAAAAAACAAACAGTAATAGCAGACAAAAGCATAGATGGGCAAAGCGTAATAGTAATAATAATAATAATAATATATATTTTTAAAAATCATAAGGAACATAAGGAATGAGGAATAATTAACAAGAAAACATGACAAGGTAGAATGTTTCATATACAGATACAGGTCTGTTCTTAACAGACTCTGCCAGAGTCTAGTTTAGCAAACCAGTGATAGTGATCCTTCTCAAACACCCAGAGCTGTTGCCACTCTTTGGAGATTTGTTGATGCTTTGTTGTGATACTCATGCTGTTTTTCTGTCAAATTATTCAGTTTGGTTGATTTGTAAAAGCACATATTGTGTAGATTGAGTCTTTAGAATGCTCTGAAGTGGTGCTGCCTTTGCTTGACAGTTTGTTCAGGTTGTCTTTTCCTGCCATCTTTAAAATAATCATAGTGATGAATACTATCTGCCCTCTTGTGATGTGGGTGATCAATAAAGCATATCATACTAAAGATGACATTTCACTTCTTGAGTCATTCCTCATAATGCATAGTTATTATTGGAACATGGAAATACACAGTTGATACAGTCATGTGAAAAAGAAAGTACATCCTTTTTCAAGTCTGGGGCTTTACTTGTCGGAACTACGGTTGTCAAGTGACATTTTTTTTTCTTAAACACGATTAATTGCTAAATTCCAATAATTAAATTGTGATTAATCGCATAGCCTATTCATCTGACTGGTCGTTATACTGTAACACTGCCTAAAACAACTAACACAGCAGCTTGAGACTAAATTGTATCAGAAGAAAAAATAAATTTTAAGTGTATTTTGAATACTGTGTACATATTTCCTTGTTCTCTGGTCATACTCTAAGAGTATAGTATGTGACAAGACGCTGTCATGCATGTGTCATAAACATTATAAACAAGTCCTAAATGTGACAAAAATGCTTCTGTCATTAAGCGTCATCCAGTTTTTGTCCTGACGAGTTAAAAAGCCATATCCATATTTTTAAAGGCCAGTTGTTTCATGTATTCAGGGTCTTTTGTGCATCCTGATAAAGTTCCCTTGGCCTTTGGAATTAAAATAGCCCTGCATTTTAGCATAGGGTTGTGCTCACTTATGCCCCCTGTATTTTAAGGAACATTTATGTATTTATGATACATTATTCATTCACAAAGAAAGTTGGTGTCCTTGAAGGTTGATTTTTTCCTTGTATTTGAAATGAAAGCATGAAGATCAATTTCCAAAAGATGATTTTTTGCTCTTCGTTTTAGTCAACTTTAGCATGGGTGTATTCATGCTAAACACTGTACTTAGCTACAGTATATTGTGCACTGTTACAAAGTAGAGTCTGGGACTGAGCTTATGCCAAGAGTATAACTCTTATATATTCTGCACTTTCTGCTTCAAATTATTGTCATGGATTGTAAAAGCTATTCTCGTATGAGGTGGTCAAGGTTACACTTGTTTAAAGTATTTCAGCGACGTAAAATGTGCTATTTGTGTAGTAATAGTGCTCAATTTATTTCAGTATAATTGCAATAATAGTGTATTTATGCTGAATCTGGATTTTGTTATGAAAAATAAATTCCAAATTTATTGACACTATTTGACAGCAGACATTACCTGCTCCTCTCCAGAAGGGGGCAGAATATATCCTATTCCCCGTGATCAGTATTGCCAGAGCCCGTCTTATTAGACATTCTCTGGTATTGCGTGATGCAGCAACAGAAGAAGATTTGATGCTTTACAGAACTCAGATTTGCGATGAGTTTTGAGTGGCCCTGGCAGTATAATTTCCCCCCGTTTTTCACGTAGGATGTACCGCAGCGATGCACACGAATCAGTTTTTTTTTTTTTTTTTTTTTTAAATATGTAACAATTTTACATTTACTGTCGGTTAGGCAGAAACCACATCTCTCTGCCTTAACCACTCCGATTAGCTTAATTAATTACAGCTAAGCATTAAATTATGAATACTGAATATTATAGTATAATCAATATGCAGTAGGCAGAAGCATAGCTGCATGTGACATTTCTACAGATCAGAATGATATAAGCCTAACATAGCCAATTAGATAGATAGATAGATACTTTATTGAGTATCTATCTATCTATCTATCTATCTATCTATCTATCTATCTATCTATCTATCGAATATTATTAGCAAGGTGACATAGAATGGAAATCATTTTTGTCTTGGTTTTGATGAATTAGGAGAGGTTGTGCATAACCAAAGAGCTAACATGAGGCATAGTTGTGCCCTCCTTCATACGTAAATCTCAAACTTAAAAATAGCCACTCAAAATGAGCGAATTAGAACAAAGCCTACTTGTGATGTCAAATATCGCAAAGCCATTGAAGTTCAATAGGGATTGCCAAAGAGGGCGCCATTTAGTCAAACGGACCATTTCAATGCCCAGCCTAAATATAAGGTTTTATTTAGGTTTGTAAAATTGCAATTGAGTTTAATTTTTATGAATCAAAGTTGAATATTGTACTATTGTAACATTAGAGAACACAGTACAATCCTCGATTTATCCACTCTATGTCCTTTGTGTGCTTAAGTACAAGTATAGGCTACAGTAGATAAACTTAAACCTTTAGGCTACTACTTCAATTTAGAATAGGCCTATCTCTGATCTAGCCTGACTCTCTCCAGACCCTTAGTTCCGCCATGCTCCACCAGAGGCGTTTCGAAGCAGACAGCGAACTACAGGATCTGGCGAAAGTCAGGTTATCTCTCATCAGCAGCCTACACAAAAAGTAAGCTATACTATATGTGCGCTTAGTTTAAAATAAGTAGACCAACAGCACATTTCCATAAACTTATTTTTATTTGATATTTGGTCCACAAAAAAAATGTGGAATATGACATCACATCCTCTCCAGCTCCCATCCCGGTCATAGTCGTCGCACCCCATGGCTTGTCATGGTCGATGCCGGGGCATTCTCAGTGTTCTGTGTCTGCTTAAACGAAAGGAAAGAAACACTCCTCTCCTGCAGCATTTCTGTTCATGATGGGGATAACTAACAGCAGCGGAAAACATACATCATGGACAGGAACAATTGTTTGGGGAACACTTACTGTACCTTTAACAACTCTGTCTGCCATAACCATCTGCCATACAAGTAACTTAATAAATTCAAACACTAGAAAGTCACTAGAAATAACTTTTTGCACCTCATTGAAACACTAAGTTGTATGTACGTTAGTACACATATCATTTTAGCCTATATGAACATACCAAAACTACTGTTTGTTGGACTATGGCCCCACTGGCTATAGAGCCTGTGCCACCATCAGGCCCAAGTTCCCACGGCGACCCAGGCTGGAGTCCGACCTAAGTCATTTCCCAATCCCACCCCCATCTCTCTCTTTCACTTACTGTCCATCTCTTCACTGTTTTAGAAAGGCCAAAAAGCCATTTTCCTAGATTGTGTCTGATTTGACACAGAATGACCCAATTTGGGGTTAAGCCCTGCAGGCCATTGTTGCCTGCGTCAGCTTCACGGGTGCCTAGGTTAACCCCCACCCCAGTTATAGTAAAAAGATTGTGCACATCCCAGGTAAAGGTGCAGAACAAAAATGACTTGTGGAAAAAGAAAAAGTTTGCACACTTTAAATCCCTCTTTGTGGTTTATTTTCTTTTGGCACAGAATAGAATTACGTTTCGACCGTGTGGTCTTCTTCCAACCCTCACCCCACCCTGCCTCTCCCAAGAAGCCAGGGGCCACACCCCCCGGAGAGACACCAGTCACTGACGTTTAACTCATGTAACCCCAGTCTGTCTCCTGGTGACGGAGCGATGGCAGAGGTCTCCCCCATCAACCCATACTACTTGAGCGCGCAGTTCAAATGTGATGTGTAAATTCACCTGAGGAAGGTTGAAACGTTGTGAATGTGAATAAATGTTGCATGCGTAATGGACAGTATGCAGGATTCTCTCTTTTAAGTATTAGAGGTCTCACCCTGACACCCTGGATGTTGTCCAGCCCCCAACTCTTACTGTACACTTCCTCCTCAGCCACAGCTCAAAGCTGCCTCTTCAGCTGGCCCTTTGAAGGCTTCTCAGTGTTCTGCCCCTGTCGTGCCCATGTCCTTCAGGACCTGACAAAACCCTGGCATCCCACCTCATGTATTGTGTGATAAGAAACAGTGTTATACATCATGCAATAGTTCAGAGTAACACTTTACACGAACCTCATTTAAATTCACTTAAATTGGTAACCTTTAATTTTGCTACATAACTTGCGCCATTTTTTATATAACTTAGGCAGTGAGTGATCGGACCTCACGGCCCTTTGTGGGGCTTCACAATCCCTCTAGCTTTTGGGGTTTTAAGCAAGTGGGTGTCAGAAAAGTGACAACTGGCAGGTGGTGGCGGAGTACTTATAGCGTTCGGTTTTGTTATTTTGATGTCGGTTCTTCCCATCTTTGTGAAGCAGAATTTACACTTTACACAAACCTCTTTTTTCACTTCATTATAGCACATAATCTTTACCCTTTTCTCAGCTGGCAATTACTGATGGCAGCTGCAGGGGGCAATTATATGATGACTCTACTGAGACAAATGCATCAAACTTACAGGGTAAACCAGTCAAATCTACCCGTACCACAACAACTTCAGATTTCCCCTGTGGATCACAGTTCCCCAACTCTTGCAGCAAAACTAGCACTCTTAAATATCAGATCTATTTCAAACAAATCATTCTTAATTAATGATCTGATTTGCACACAAAACCTTGATTTTTTACTTTTAACTGAGACATGGTTAGATCAAGCAAACAGTGCTACTAGTACTCTCATCAAATCAGCCAATCACAGTGAATGAGACAAGCTTCAAGGAAAAATCATGGTCCAAGAATTACTGGCAAGTAAATATGGGCTGCAAAGTTTGCGTCAGTGAACAGTTCAAATGGACTCTGTTTGTAGTTTTTTCAACATCATGATAAATCTGTAGTTCTGTACCTTTGAGAGAAATAACTTCAATACCGAAAACTACAGTCTACTGTATATGGCAAAATAGTTCAAATAACCACTGTAGAAAGTGTTCAATGAACATGAACATGAGGCAATGGGTCTTAAATACTTTGGCATGTTCAAAAATAATATTTTGAAATGTAGGCCTTAAAAGTCTTAAATATATTATAAGGCCTACATTTCAAAATATTATGTTTAGATGTTTGCCAGAAACCCTAACAAGTCTGATTAGTCCTTTCTATCCTGAACTAACATCTTGAACTTAGACCCGTGCGGAGGGATGTACAGACACAGACACAGAACAGCAGAATAACTGGCCACTTTATTAAAGCCTTGGGAGTGCAGAGTGGGAGAGCAGTTCATGAGTTGGAGTTTGGAGAGAGAGAGAGGATGTTGGAAAGAGGAGTTCATGAGTTGGAGTTTGGAAAGAGAGAGAGGATGTTGGAAAGAGGAGTTCATGAGTTGGAGTTTGGAAAGAGAGAGAGGATGTGGAGGAGAGCAGTTCATGAGTTGGAGTTTGGAAAGAGAGAGAGGATGTGGAGGAGAGGAGTTCATGAGTTGGGAGTTTGGAAAGAGAGCGAGAGTTCATGAGTTTGGAAAGAGAGAGAAGAAGATGTGAGCTCTGCATGGCAGCATCGTGGGTATCCATGGTGACATATGAGTGTAAGCTCTGTGGTGGTGTTTGCCGCCCCTCATCGCAGGCTTTTTGAGAAGTGGCCATGTTGCAGGGGGGAGTGGCCATGTTGCAGGGGGAAGTGGCCATGTTGCAGGGGGGAGTGGCCATGTTGCAGGGGGGAGTGATGCTAGGGATCTACATCCATGCATCTCTAGTCACAGTAATCTGAGTCTGGTGAGTCTGGGAATGACAGAAGAGAGGGTTTGTGCCAAAAGATGTTTTTTTTCTCACAAAATAATGCACTGTCAGTATACACGTATGCGCCTTTACTAAGAGTGCAACTGTAGATTTGTGTGTGTTCAGTTAACTCACACAGTTAAGTGCTCAAATTAATTCTAATCCGTATTACGTTTACAAAGGGTGGAATCGTGACAGGTGATCTCTTGTAAATGACACATCTAGGGCTGAGAAGCAAAGGGTATACATACATACAGTGAGGAGCACATGTATTTGATACCCTGCTAAAACAGGAATATAAAATCATCATTTGACAATTGATCTTAATGCCTTAACTCAAAAAATTAGTACAAATCAAACCGCCAAGGACACCAATTTTCTTTGTGATTGAAGAATGTATCGTAAATAGATAAATGTTTTCCTTAAATGCTAGGGGAAGGAAGTATTTGACCCCCTATGTAACCCTATGGGAATTTAACACATAGGGTTAACATAGGGGCAGGCAGATTTTTATTTTTAAAGGCCAGCTATTTCATGGATCTAGGATATTATGCATCCCGATAAATTTCCCTTGGCCTTTGAAATTAAAATAGCCCCACATCATCACATACCCTTCACCATAGCTAGAGATTGGCATGGTGCTTTTTCCAGTAGGCCTATTAGCCTGTTTGATTTGCATTGAGCTCAATGAGCATCAAACAGGCTAATAGGCCTACTGGAAAAAGCACCATGCCAATCTCTAGCTATGGTAAAGGGTATGTAATGATGTGGGGCTATCTTAATTCCAACGGCCAAGGGAACTTTATCAGGATGCATAATATCCTGAATCCATAAAATAGCTGGCCTTAAAAAATAAAAATCTGCCCGCCCCTATGTTAACCCTATGTGTTGAATTCCCATAGGGTTACATTGGGGGTCAAATACTTACTTCCCCCTAGCATTTAGGAAGAACATTTATTTATTTACGAAACATTCTTCCATCACAAAGAAAATTGGCGTACTTAGCGGTTTTATTTTTACTCAATTTTTGAATTAAGACATTAAGATCAATTGTCAAATGACGATTTTATATTCCTCTTTTTAGGCAACTTTAGCATGGTATCAAATACATTTTCTCCTCACTGTATACATATCACCTGAAAGCTCTTGATCAGCTCTTTCTAACTGACAAAATTATAGAAGTACAATATTTATAAATATAAAGTTATTGAACAAAAACCAAAGGTCTTTAACTGTGAACAAATCCAGTAGAAGTTAGATTTGTTTTGGCTCTCCTGTAAAGTTGGTGTAATGTCACTTATGCCCCTTTGTTTCTCAGCCCTCGACATACTGTACAATCAGAGACCCTAGATACATGAGCTGCATTACTGAGATGCTTCATTGGGATCTACAGTATGAAACAGTAACTGCACCCGGACATTTCAATACTCACTAGGTCTAGACCATAGACAACATAGGCTATAAACATGTGGTAGTTAAACCAGGTGTATAAAATATACCAGTATGGGTTTCCCAATGACATTTGTAGTAGTGTTCTAGACCAATATCAAATGAATATGTGGCATCTATAGGTAGCAATCATTATTCACAGAAAATTTGAAGTCTTTAGCTTGAAAACTTTTTGAGATAATGACATCTGAACTTTGCTGCAGATTTAGATGAGGGCGCCAATGTGCCAAAAATCAGAAGGGGGGTACCATGTTCAAAAAATGTTTTCTCTGGATGTATAAGGTATACCAATCTAATATTTGTTAGTTTAATGGTTACTCTTTAGATGGTAAAAATTTGAAGAAAATCTGAGATGGTCAAGCAGAAATTTTCTCTAAAATCTGTTGAATTGAGGTGGAATGACCCAAATGATCCATCATTGGTAATTGAGGCCTGCCCTCGCCGCTTGCGGCTATATTTATTATTATTTTTATTATTATTATTATTAGAGAACATATGAACAAATGATGCATCATTGGTAATTGAGCAAAGAGAAAAAGAAAACATCTAATAAGTATTTTTTTATAAATGTTACTGAAGTGAAGAGGAAGCAGACTGAGCCCACCAGTTGTCTCCTTGCAGTTTTTAAGGGAGTAGCCTGATGTCACCCCCTCCAGCTTGGTCACTCGAGATGGTTCCCCAGAGTCTGTGTGCTTGAGGTAACAGTAGAAACGCCTGGGCAGATAGGGACAAAAATCAGATATCGTTACAAATCTTACAGACTTTGAAAACAAAGCAATATGAATTTCTCTAGCATGTACCCGTAATTTCCAGACTATTAGCCGCGGCTCATACACTGATTTTGCAAAATTTCTTCAGCTACAGTATGAGGTTAATACATGGGGGCAGTTAATATAGCATTAATATGCTTTGTTTTCTTTTATTTTGAATAAAACGCTGACCTGCGGCTTATACACAATGTGGCTAATACACAGGAGATTACTGTATATTTGTGGTGGATGTTTGTGTACTACAGTGGTCGTGGTGTGATGGCTTATAAGGCACCTGCTGTCACTGGTCCAGTCAGGCCTGAGAAAGCTAAAGAACTGGCAGGAGGGATGCTGGCTGCAGGCCCGTTGGCAGTGGAGCTCATCAGTGGAGATGATCTGCAGCACATCGCTGCCAGGGAAGTTCACATCCACCTTTAAGTCCGGAAAACATTCTACACACACACACACACACACACACACAAGTGCACTAATATTATGAAAACCATATGAAAATAACCAAATTTGGTGGACTTTTGTGTTATTGCCACCACTAGTCAGAGACAGAGCTCTGGCCTAGGGTGTGGCTTAGGGACTCTATAGCGCCACCTCACACGTTGTCTGTTGTGGTTGACATATACTGTACGTTCACAAAATTGAACCAAATTAGGTAGGCTTGTGTGTTATTGCTGCCGCTAGTCAGAGACAGAGCTTAAGTACTCTATAGCGCCACCTACTGCATTGTCTTTTGTGGCTGACACATACTTTCAAGAAAATTAACCTAATTTGGTGGGTATATATGTTATTGCTACCGCTAGTCAGGGACAGAGCTCTGGCCTAGGGTGTGGCTTAGGGACCCTATAGCGCCACTTAGCACGTTGTCTATTATGGTTGACACACACATTCACAACAATGAACCAAATTTGGTGGGCATGTGTGCTATTGCTACCGCTAGCTCTGGCCTAGGGTGTGGCTTAGTTAGATTAAAAAATGTCACGGGTCGCGGACCGCAGGTGCGAGGGCCTGCCATCGCCGCTTGCGGCTATATTTATTATTATTTTTATTATTATTATTATTATTATTATTAGAGAACATATGAACAAATGATGCATCATTGGTAATTGAGCAAAGAGAAATAGAACACATCTGATAAGTATTTTTTTTATAAATGTTACTGAAGTGAAGAGGAAGCAGACTGAGCCCACCAGTTGTCGCCTTGCAGTTTTTAAGGGAGTAGCCTGATGTCACCCCCTTCAGCTTGGTCACTCGAGATGGTTTCCCAGAATCTGTGTGCTTGAGGTAACAGTAGAAACGCCTGAGCAGATAGGGACAAAAATCAGATATCGTTACAAATCTTACAGACTTTGAAAACAAAGCAATATGAATTTCTCTAGCATGTACCCGTAATTTCCCGACTATTAGCCGCGGCTCATACACTGATTTTGCAAAATTTCTTCAGCTACAGTATGAGGTTAATACATGGGGGCAGTTAATATAGCATTAATATGCTTTGTTTTCTTTTATCTTGAATAAAACGCTGACCTGCGGCTTATACACAATGTGGCTAATACACAGGAGATTACTGTATATTTGTGGTGGATGTTTGTGTACTACAGTGGTCGTGGTGTGATGGCTTATAAGGCACCTGCTGTCCCCGGTCCAGTCAGGCCTGAGAAAGCTAAAGAACTGGCAGGAGGGATGCTGGCTGCAGGCCCGTTGGCAGTGGAGCTCATCAGTGGAGATGATCTGCAGCACATCGCTGCCAGGGAAGTTCACATCCACCTTTAAGTCCGGAAAACATTCTACACACACACACACACACACACACACAAGTGCACTAATATTATGAAAACCATATGAAAATAACCAAATTTGGTGGACTTTTGTGTTATTGCCACCACTAGTCAGAGACAGAAATCTGGCCTACTGTAGGGTGTGGCTTAGGGACTCTATAGCGCCACCTAGCACGTTGTCTTTTGTGGTTGACATATACATTCACAAAATTGAACCAAATTAGGTATGCTTGTGTGTTATTGCTGCCGCTCGACAGAGACAGAGCTCTGGCCTAGGGTGTAGCTTAGGGACTCTATAGCGCTACCTAGTGCATTGTCTGTTGTGGTTGACATATACATTCACAAAACAATGAACCACATTTGTTGGGCTTGTGTGTTATTGCTATCGCTACTCAGAGACAGACCTCTGGCCTAGGGTGTGGCTTAGGGACTCTATAGCGCCACCTAGTGCGTTACATGTTGTGGTTGACATATACACTAATCCAGCGCGAACTTTATGGGCGCTGCCATCTTGAATATCGCCATTACTGCGTGCCTGCGAGTGTGACGAGTGACACTTGCCTGTGCTTTTCAATGAAAGCATCCTTTCAGAGAATGTCTAATAAGAGATCCCGCTCATGAAAGAAAATGTCAGGTGAAAGGGAACATTGGATCAATGATGTCAGACTGTGCCAAAACTTACCAATGAAGGTAATTTATTAACAACATAAGGTATTAAGACGTGTATTAATGACAGCTAACCTCTGCAACAGCCGCCTATGGAACCAACGGGCTAATTTCTTAGCAGCCAGTCACGCAGTAATGGCGGTTTTGTGTTACTTCCGTGTTTCGCTGGATTAGTGTATACATTGACAAAATTGAACCAAATTAGGTAGGCTTGTGTGTTATTGCTTCCGCTAGTCAGAGACAGAGCTTAGGTACTCTATAGCGCCACCTACTGCGTTGTCTGTTGTGGCTGACACATACTTTCAAGAAAATTAACCTAATTTGGTGGGTATGTATGTTATTGCTACTGCTAGTCAGGGACAGAGCTCTGGCCTAGGGTGTGGCTTAGGGACCCTATAGCGCCACCTAGCACGTTGTCTATTATGGTTGACACATACATTCACAACAATGAGCCAAATTTGGTGGGCATGTGTGTTATTGCTACCGCTAGCTCTGGCCTAGGGTGTGGCTTAGTTAGATTAAAAAATGTCACGGGTCGCGGACCGCAGGTGCGAGGGCCTGCCCTCGCCGCTTGCGGCTATATTTATTATTATTTTTATTATTATTATTATTATTAGAGAACATATGAACAAATGATGCATCATTGGTAATTGAGCAAAGAGAAAAAGAAAACATCTAATAAGTATTTTTTTTATAAATGTTACTGAAGTGAAGAGGAAGCAGACTGAGCCCACCAGTTGTCTCCTTGCAGTTTTTAAGGGAGTAGCCTGATGTCACCCCCTCCAGCTTGGTCACTCGAGATGGTTCCCCAGAGTCTGTGTGCTTGAGGTAACAGTAGAAACGCCTGGGCAGATAGGGACAAAAATCAGATATCGTTACAAATCTTACAGACTTTGAAAACAAAGCAATATGAATTTCTCTAGAATGTACCCGTAATTTCCCGACTATTAGCCGCGGCTCATACACTGATTTTGCAAAATTTCTTCAGCTACAGTATGAGGTTAATACATGGGGGCAGTTAATATAGCATTAATATGCTTTGTTTTCATTTATCTTGAATAAAACAGTGACCTGTGGCTAATACACAATGTGGCTAATACACAGGAGATTACTGTATATTTGTGGTGGATGTTTGTGTACTACAGTGGTCGTGGTGTGATGGCTTATAAGGCACCTGCTGTCCCTGGTCCAGTCAGGCCTGAGAAAGCTAAAGAACTGGCAGGAGGGATGCTGGCTGCAGGCCCGTTGGCAGTGGAGCTCATCAGTGGAGATGATCTGCAGCACATCGCTGCCAGGGAAGTCCACATCCACCTTTAAGTCCGGAAAACATTCTACACACACACACACACACACACACACACAAACACACACACAAGTGCAGTAATATTATGAAAACCATATGACAATAACCACATTTGGTGGGCTTTTGTGTTATTGCCACCACTAGTCAGAGACAGAGCTCTGGCCTAGGGTGTAGCTTAGGGACTCTATAGCGCCACCTAGCACGTTGTCTGTTGTGGTTGACATATACGTTCACAAAATTGAACCAAATTAGGTATGCTTGTGTGTTATTGCTATCGCTACTCAGAGACAGACCTCTGGCCTAGGGTGTGGCTTAGGGACTCTATAGCGCCACCTAGTGCGTTACCTGTTGTGGTTGACATATACATTCACAAAATTGAACCAAATTAGGTAGGCTTGTGTGTTATTGCTGCCGCTAGTCAGAGACAGAGCTTAGGTACTCTATAGCGCCACCTACTGCGTTGTCTTTTGTGGCTGACACATACTTTCAAGAAAATTAACCTAATTTGGTGGGTATGTATGTTATTGCTACCGCTAGTCAGGGACAGAGCTCTGGCCTAGGGTGTGGCTCAGGTACCCTATAACGCCACTTAGCACGTTGTCTATTATGGTTGACACACACATTCACAACAATGAACCAAATTTGGTGGGCATGTGTGCTATTGCTACCGCTAGCTCTGGCCTAGGGTGTGGCTTAGTTAGATTAAAAAATGTCACGGGTCGCGGACCGCAGGTGCGAGGGCCTGCCCTCGCCGCTTGCGGCTATATTTATTATTATTTTTATTATTATTATTATTATTATTAGAGAACATATGAACAAATGATGCATCATTGGTAATTGAGCAAAGAGAAAAAGAAAACATCTGATAAGTATTTTTTTATAAATGTTACTGAAGTGAAGAGGAAGCAGACTGAGCCCACCAGTTGTCTCCTTGCAGTTTTTAAGGGAGTAGCCTGATGTCACCCCCTTCAGCTTGGTCACTCGAGATGGTTTCCCAGAATCTGTGTGCTTGAGGTAACAGTAGAAACGCCTGGGCAGATAGGGACAAAAATCAGATATCGTTACAAATCTTACAGACTTTGAAAACAAAGCAATATGAATTTCTCTAGCATGTACCCGTAAATTCCCGACTATTAGCCACGGCTCATACACTGATTTTGCAAAATTTCTTCAGCTACAGTATGAGGTTAATACATTGGGGCAGTTAATATAGCATTAATATGCTTTGTTTTCTTTTATCTTGAATAAAACGCTGACCTGCAGCTTATACACAATGTGGCTAATACACAGGAGATTACTGTATATTTGTGGTGGATGTTTGTGTACTACAGTACAGTGGTCGTGGTGTGATGGCTTATAAGGCACCTGCTGTCCCTGGTCCAGTCAGGCCTGAGAAAGCTAAAGAACTGGCAGGAGGGATGCTGGCTGCAGGCCCGTTGGCAGTGGAGCTCATCAGTGGAGATGATCTGCAGCACATCGCTGCCAGGGAAGTCCACATCCACCTTTAAGTCCGGAAAACATTCTACACACACACACACACACACACACACACACACACACACACACACACACACACACAAACACACACACAAGTGCAGTAATATTATGAAAACCATATGACAATAACCACATTTGGTGGACTTTTGTGTTATTGCCACCACTAGTCAGAGACAGAGCTCTGGCCTAGGGTGTAGCTTAGGGACTCTATAGCGCCACCTAGCACGTTGTCTGTTGTGGTTGACATATACGTTCACAAAATTGAACCAAATTAGGTATGCTTGTGTGTTATTGCTATCGCTACTCAGAGACAGACCTCTGGCCTAGGGTGTGGCTTAGGGACTCTATAGCGCCAC
This sequence comes from Sardina pilchardus, assembly GCF_963854185.1. Classification (NCBI taxonomy): domain Eukaryota; kingdom Metazoa; phylum Chordata; class Actinopteri; order Clupeiformes; family Clupeidae; genus Sardina; species Sardina pilchardus. The sequence continues at coordinate 8,172,865 of NC_085015.1, read as the reverse complement.
CTAGTGCGTTACCTGTTGTGGTTGACATATACATTCACAAAATTGAACCAAATTAGGTAGGCTTGTGTGTTATTGCTGCCGCTAGTCGGTGACAGAGCTTAGGTACTCTTTAGCGCCACCTACTGCGTTGTCTTTTGTGGCTGACACATACTTTCAAGAAAATTAACCTAATTTGGTGGGTATGTATGTTATTGCTACCGCTAGTCAGGGACAGAGCTCTGGCCTAGGGTGTGGCTCAGGTACCCTATAGCGCCACTTAGCACGTTGTCTATTATGGTTGACACACACATTCACAACAATGAACCAAATTTGGTGGGCATGTGTGCTATTGCTACCGCTAGCTCTGGCCTAGGGTGTGGCTTAGTTAGATTAAAAAATGTCACGGGTCGCGGACTGCAGGTGCGAGGGCCTGCCCTCGCCGCTTGCGGCTATATTTATTATTTTTATTATTATTATTATTATTATTATTAGAGAACATATGAACAAATGATGCATCATTGGTAATTGAGCAAAGAGAAAAAGAAAACATCTGATAAGTATTTTTTTATAAATGTTACTGAAGTGAAGAGGAAGCAGACTGAGCCCACCAGTTGTCTCCTTGCAGTTTTTAAGGGAGTAGCCTGATGTCACCCCCTTCAGCTTGGTCACTCGAGATGGTTTCCCAGAATCTGTGTGCTTGAGGTAACAGTAGAAACGCCTGGGCAGATAGGGACAAAAATCAGATATCGTTACAAATTTTACAGACTTTGAAAACAAAGCAATATGAATTTCTCTAGCATGTACCCGTAATTTCCCGACTATTAGCCGCGGCTCATACACTGATTTTGCAAAATTTCTTCAGCTACAGTATGAGGTTAATACATGGGGGCAGTTAATATGGCATTAATATGCTTTGTTTTCTTTTATCTTGAATAAGACGCTGACCTGCGGCTTATACACAATGTGGCTAATACACAGGAGATTACTGTATATTTGTGGTGGATGTTTGTGTACTACAGTGGTCGTGGTGTGATGGCTTATAAGGCACCTGCTGTCCCTGGTCCAGTCAGGCCTGAGAAAGCTAAAGAACTGGCAGGAGGGATGCTGGCTGCAGGCCCATTGGCAGTGGAGCTCATCAGTGGAGATGATCTGCTTCACATCGCTGCCAGGGAAGTCCACATCCACCTTTAAGTCCGGAAAACATTCTACACACACAAACACACACACACACACACACACACACACACACACACACACACACAAACACACACACAAGTGCAGTAATATTATGAAAACCATATGACAATAACCACATTTGGTGGACTTTTGTGTTATTGCCACCACTAGTCAGAGACAGAGCTCTGACCTAGGGTGTAGCTTAGGGACTCTATAGCGCCACCTAGCACGTTGTCTGTTGTGGTTGACATATACGTTCACAAAATTGAACCAAATTAGGTATGCTTGTGTGTTATTGCTATCGCTACTCAGAGACAGACCTCTGGCCTAGGGTGTGGCTTAGGGACTCTATAGCGCCACCTACTGCGTTGTCTTTTGTGGCTGACACATACTTTCAAGAAAATTAACCTAATTTGGTGGGTATGTATGTTATTGCTACCGCTAGTCAGGGACAGAGCTCTGGCCTAGGGTGTGGCTTAGGAACCCTATAGCACCACTTAGCACGTTGTCTATTATGGTTGACACACATATTCACAACAATGAACCAAATTTGGTGGGCATGTGTGCTATAGAGATTGAGAACGTGACGTAAAACGCAACGCATTTTGGGAATAGGTGGCCCAAAACTTAAGTTGTTTTACTGACGTGCGGGAATAACGAAGTGCAGTTGTTGAAATGCCGTTTACCTGCTGTGTTATAAAATTCAATAGAGTAACATGAAGCTTATCTTTTATCATTTTCCAGCGTGGAAAAATAATAGTACACGCCATGTTTCAGAGGTGACAAAAAGGCGAGGAATGGCATGGATAGCAGCAGTAAGGAAGCGCAAGATTATGTTCTGTTTTTCACACATTTTTTTCACGCTTAGTTTTCATTATTATCATGCCAGATCATAGACCCAGACCCACTAGTTTACATGGGCTGGCACCAGGCGGGCCAAACCTACCCATAATTCTTTGTGTTTTGATGACATTGGTCACATGTCTTAGCGATCTCTATTGCTACCGCTAGCTCTGGCCTAGGGTGTGGCTTAGTTAGATTCAAAAATGTCACGGGTCGCGGACCGCAGATGCGAGGGCCTGCCCTCGTCGCTTGCGGCTATATTTATTATTTTATTATTATTATTATTATTATTAGAGAACATATGAACAAATGATGCATCATTGGTAATTGAGCAAAGAGAAAAAGAAAACATCTGATAAGTATTTTTTATAAATGTTACTGAAGTGAAGAGGAAGCAGACTGAGCCCACCAGTTGTCTCCTTGCAGTTTTTAAGGGAGTAGCCTGATGTCACCCCCTTCAACTTGGTCACTCGAGATGGTTTCCCAGAATCTGTGTGCTTGAGGTAACAGTAGAAACGCCTGGGCAGATAGGGACAAAAATCAGATATCGTTACAAATCTTACAGACTTTGAAAACAAAGCAATATGAATTTCTCTAGCATGTACCCGTAATTTCCCGACTATTAGCTGATACACTGATTTTGCAAAATTTCTTCAGCTACAGTATGAGGTTAATACATGGGGGCAGTTAATATAGCATTAATATGCTTTGTTTTCTTTTATCTTGAATAAAACGCTGACCTGCGGCTTATACACAATGTGGCTAACACACAGGAGATTACTGTATATTTGTGGTGGATGTTTGTGTACTACAGTGGTCGTGGTGTGATGGCTTATAAGGCACCTGCTGTCCCTGGTCCAGTCAGGCCTGAGAAAGCTAAAGAACTGGCAGGAGGGATGCTGGCTGCAGGCCCGTTGGCAGTGGAGCTCATCAGTGGAGATGATCTGCTTCACATCGCTGCCAGGGAAGTCCACATCCACCTTTAAGTCCGGAAAACATTCTACACACACACACACACACACAAGTGCACTAATATTATGAAAACCATATGAAAATAACCAAATTTGGTGGACTTTTGTGTTATTACCACCACTAGTCAGAGACAGAGCTCTGGCCTAGGGGGTGGCTTAGGGACTATAGCGCCACCTCACACGTTGTCTGTTGTGGTTGACATATACGTTCACAAAATTGAACCAAATTAGGTATGCTGGTGTGTTATTGCTATCGCTACTCAGAGACAGACCTCTGGCCTAGGGTGTGGCTTAGGGACTCTATAGCGCCACCTAGTGCGTTACCTGTTGTGGTTGACATATACATTCACAAAATTGAACCAAATTAGGTAGGCTTGTGTGTTATTGCTGCCGCTAGTCAGAGACAGAGCTTAAATACTCTGTAGCGCCACCTACTGCATTGTCTTTTGTGGCTGACACATACTTTCAAGAAAATTAACCTAATTTGGTGGGTATGTATGTTATTGCTACCGCTAGTCAGGGACAGAGCTCTGGCCTAGGGTGTGGCTCAGGTACCCTATAGCGCCACTTAGCACGTTGTCTATTATGGTTGAAACACACATTCACAACAATGAACCAAATTTGGTGGGCATGTGTGCTATTGCTACCGCTAGCTCTGGCCTAGGGTGTGGCTTAGTTAGATTCAAAAATGTCACGGGTCGCGGACCGCAGGTGCGAGGGCCTGCCCTCGCCGCTTGCGGCTATAACTATTATTATTTTTATTATTATTATTATTATTATTAGAGAACATATGAACAAATGATGCATCATTGGTAATTGAGCAAAGAGAAAAAGAAAACATCTGATAAGTATTTTTTTATAAATGTTACTGAAGTGAAGAGGAAGCAGTCTGAGCCCACCAGTTGTCTCCTTGCAGTTTTTAAGGGAGTAGCCTGATGTCACCCCCTTCAGCTTGGTCACTCGAGATGGTTTCCCAGAATCTGTGTGCTTGAGGTAACAGTAGAAACGCCTGGGCAGATAGGGACAAAAATCAGATATCGTTACAAATCTTACAGACTTTGAAAACAAAGCAATATGAATTTCTCTAGCATATACCCGTAATTTCCCGACTATTAGCCGCGGCTCATACACTTATTTTGCAAAATTTCTTCAGCTACAGTATGAGGTTAATACATGGGGGCAGTTAATATAGCATTAATATGCTTTGTTTTCTTTTATCTTGAATAAAACGCTGACCTGCGGCTTATACACAATGTGGCTAATACACAGGAGATTACTGTATATTTGTGGTGGATGTTTGTGTACTACAGTGGTCGTGGTGTGATGGCTTATAAGGCACCTGCTGTCCCTGGTCCAGTCAGGCCTGAGAAAGCTAAAGAACTGGCAGGAGGGATGCTGGCTGCAGGCCCGTTGGCAGTGGAGCTCATCAGTGGAGATGATCTGCAGCACATCGCTGCCAGGGAAGTCCACATCCACCTTTAAGTCCGGAAAACATTCTACACACACACACACACACACAAGTGCACTAATATTATGAAAACCATATGAAAATAACCAAATTTGGTGGACTTTTGTGTTATTACCACCACTAGTCAGAGACAGAGCTCTGGCCTAGGGGGTGGCTTAGGGACTATAGCGCCACCTAGTGAATGTTGCAGGCTATAGGCTAGGTCAGGAGACCGCGCATCAGGCTACTGAATGAGCCTACCCGTGGGTCCTGCATCAGTGTGTAATCAAAAGACTGTATGGTTTTCGGCAAGTTTGATACAATCGATCAAGAAGGCTTTATTTCTTGTGTATCTTACTGAATTGTGTTCATGTAAATTCATACACTGTCAATAGGAAAGTATTATATTAGTCTACATTGCAGCCGTCTTGATAGTTAAGAGCTATGTTTAATTAGAAGCGAAGGTTGGCGGCTATGGTAGGCTGTCACGAGACCACGCAGGCAACTGAGCGAGACCGAATGTAGCAGTGGCCAGCCAGTGCATAATGTAGTGATGGAAGGCTATGAATTAACAATGTCAGCCTACAGTATTTCAGACAAGGCGAGCAAGACATTTGCTTGCAGTTTGAGGCTTTGAGGCTGCACGTTGCATGTTTTGCCCCCCCTCCCCCGAACCGGTGACAGAATCAATTAACCCGGTAGGCCACCCAAAAACCGTTCGGTTGAACCGGTTCGCGTCACTGAGCCGGTTTCCCCATCACTAGTTGTATATGTTCAAAATCTGCCGGCCGTTTTGCGAATTCCGTACCCAACCTTTAAGTGTCAACTGTCCTATTGATGAATGTTGTTGTGTGTGGTTGCCAGGTAGCAAAATAGTTTACACCCTTGGGGAAAGTGCAATCTATCTATCTATCTTGTTCGTTTAGTTGTTGTTCTGTGTAGCTGGACTGAGGTCAGGGAGTTATAGGCTAATCGGTATGGGAGTGTACCTTTGTTCCTGGGTCCTATGCTCCCCACTTTGTATGGAACTGGGGAATATACAGTAGAACCCTTTTTTATTTTAAAAAGGTTCCTATGTCCCCAGCTTTCCCCAAAAAGGGTAATATTTTCCCGGTATGTATTGCGACCGGGGAACATAGGACCCTTTTCGGGAATACCGGGGAACATAGGGATGACCCCATCAGTATAACCCACATCCAGTAAATTATGCTATGCTAGGCTAACTGGTGTAACCATAGACCTAAAAGAAATGGACAAACAGACTTTGTTGTTCTCAATGGGAGGGGACTGAAAAAAAATCTGTTCTTCCCATCGTTCGCGCGCAGACTTTGTGATGTTAGCCATCCTGTAACTTGCTGTAACTGGTCTGATAGATGGATCACACGGAAATTTGACATTTGTGATATCAAGGGTTTTTTTTCATCAGGTTTACTTGCCCCTAGGTAATGCCAGAGCCCGTCTACGGAGAGCCTTGCCACTCGCTATTAAAGAGACCCTATGCAACTTTCTGCAGGAGACGATTGCTCCTTGTTTACATCTGGAGGTCTGAGGAGAAGAACCACGCTTGCAATTTATATATTTAAATATAGCCTATACATGTATAAATATACACGCTAAAGCTGTCGGGGAAGCTCTGCAGAGAAAATGCAAGCATAAAACGAGCGAAAACGAAAAACGAAACCGAAACCAGAGATGAAATCGCCAATCCTGCATAGTTCCTCTTTAAGTACCATTGTAACGACTTTTGGTTGCAGTTCCACCAGAATTCCACTGGGGGCGGTCGCCTGAGTGCAGAATGAATGGGAGTCTATGGAGCTAGACGGCTAGATTTGGCTCTTTCACCCAATTGTCGTTGAGAGATCTCAGATTTGATTATAGTTTTTGCAAGTTCAACATGGGTTATAGGTCAAAAGTTGAATGAACGAGTACTTATGTCCTTCCGATTTCTTACAGGTTGAGTTGTTGTTGCCCATACCACACTAGCATTCTGCTAATGAAGCTTGAGTGTATGATGTCATATACATTTTAAAAGACGTTTTAAAGCAAATAAGTGACTCTAAAAAATCAAACACCACGCAATACGTAATTTCTTTGCTTCCCCTTTCGAAAACAACATTCAAATTAATTGACAAAAATGAATATTTTGAGAAAAGTGGATTTTGAGGGGTATTGCTAGCCTGACGAGCCAGACCCACATCAAGATGTAGGGTCTGGACACTCACCGTAGACAGGGCTCAATCGGAGGGGTGGGATAAACAGTTGTCTTTCAAATTCCCTCCCCGCAATAGGATAACGCTAAACGAATCATCTTCTTTTTTCAAGTAGCAGGATGCGTAACCTTCCCTCTCCACGCAATAGTAACGCTAAACGAATCATCTTCCAACCGACATGCTAATTATACTTCTTTACGGGAAACCAATGTTATATACGAGGAAGACATGAATTAGTTGTGCCTTCTATACCCTATAGATTCAGAATATACAGAAGCTACAACGGCGACACAGGGCACATGTTACATAAAGTTATGGGATCTCCAAAAAATCTGCAATCTATGGCCGTCCTATGGGGGTTAGCAGAGCGTTGATAACCAGCTCCATCCGTGTTTCTACTTCCGGGAATTTTCCTGCCCCCTTGGGTGTAACCAGAGACACTTATGTATGAGGAGACACTGCACTGGAAAAATCACCCATTGAAATGCATGGGGTAACTTCATAACGGGTGTTTACGCCGGTTTGCACATGTCCCGCCTCTTCCAGTGCCGTTGCTCCAATCATTTTGCTGATCCTTGGCGGTCACGCATGCGCAGTCCAAGATTACCAGTAAGAAAAAGGCTTTTTAAGCGTTAATTTGATACAAAACCACCAAACCTTTTCAGCGATTTTGGTCTAATTTTCATCGTGATTTCAAACATGTGATTTTTATGTCCCTTACACCTCTGAACATGGACATGTTCATGCTCTTTCCCCATTCATTTAGATAGGGCCTGGTCTTGTTACCATAGACCTACGTTCAAACTGGCTGCCCGACCCCATGGCCAATATGGCTGCCGAGTGACGTGACTTGCTTTAAAAAGACTTTGGTGTAACCTATCCAGTGAATTATGCTATGCTAGGCTAACAGGCTTATTGCACGTACAGAGGAGAGAAGGGTGTGTGTCCCCTTATCTAACTCTAGGGTAGACGGCTGTGAAAATAGGAGACCACTGTAAAAAGATATGCAACTGAACATACACCCGCCTACAGTTCAGTTTTATTGCTGTGTATGTGTTTATGTCTTCTGTATGTATGTGTCTTTGTAAGGAGAAAGATATTGGTGCAGACTGTCACCCCAAAATGGTTTAACCCAAGTTTCGATTGGGTAATTGGCTGGCCTATTTAAGGCTGGCTCATTTCACGTTGAGAGAGGGCTGGAGAATATGAGTTGAGAACAGTGACTACTATTGAGTTAAGTAACCTGTTGGTTTAACTTCTTTTCTTTTTTTTGCCTGAAGTTTCTTTTGTTTTCTATTTTTCATGTGAAATCATCACACTTTTGGACCGCATTGCCACAGATTTGAATGGAACTTGTATGTGCGTTCAGACCGAGAGTGACCAAAGCTGCAAAATCACCGGAAGTAATTGACTTTGAATGGGGACGAGCGACTACAGCGACCAAAACAACCACAGTGACCAGCGTCAAAACTTGGTTTAACTTTTAACTTTATGCAAATTAGCTATGACTCGTTTCGGCTGCAAAACACTTGACAACAAATCGGAATGCAGGCGTGCTTCCCTTGTGTGGATGTCATAAACAAAATCGACCGTTCGAATCTCTCACGTCATGAGCGACAGAATTTTTTTAGCAGCTGCATTTCACCAGCGCCTTTGCAGCTTTGGTGGTTCTTGGTCTGACACTAGCCTGATTACCATCGACTTTCAAAGGCTCTGCGAGACTTTAGTCTGACCAACAGCTTGTGCTAACACGGTTTCTTGCCAGCGCTGGTTGACCCGCCTCCTTTAAGTGCCTCGGTTTGCTACTGGTAGATGTCAGAAAGCGGATTGCCGAGTTTAAACCAATAACAACACTCTTTCCGCTGCCTTGAACACGCCTCTACCCAGAGCCGTTGGAGCTGCTCAAAGTTGATTGGTTCTCGACCAAAGGGGGCAGTTCCGCAGATTTCGGGAACTCAGAAATCCTTCTCAATGAGCAGTTGACCAGACCAGCAGCAAAAGCCTGAAGGCGTTGCGTCACTGGGAGGGCGTGCCAGGCTAGTCTGACACACAGTAAGGCTGATTCGGATATATACTGTAAGTAAGCTATGAAACTGAAATTGGAATGACCAGAATGACCCATCTCTGTGAGAATCATCAAAGTTAAATGTAATGTCATATCACCCCAGTCAACTTACCATTGAAGCTCCCATGAGTGACTCCAACTTCACCTGCCAATCAAATCAACACATTACATTCACTCACTAGATGTCTCCAAATCAAAAACAGATATATCTGAAAAAATATGTGTATCATATGTGTGTTAGTGGTATTATGATTGTATAAGATACTGGATGTCTAAAGTTTCCCTCGGGATGAATAAAGTATCTACTGTAGATCCTATTCTTCAGTGGTTCCGTGTTGGTGGAATGAGTTGCCCAGTGCTCTCCGTTCCAGCAACAGCTTTGGATCTTTTAAGAGGGGTCTTAAGGCATATTTATTTAATATGCACTTAGTCCTTTGAGTTTGTGATGTGTTATGGTTTGTATAATAGTATTGTTTTGTTATAATTTGTCTATTGATAGAATTTGAAATTTATTTTGCTATTGTCCTTAAATTTAGCCATACCATGCTTTAGTTATTATTATTATATATAATTAACTGAGTGACTTATTTGATTGCTATTCTCATTTCACTGTTTTATTTCTCATTAGATTAGTGCTTAAAATTATTGTTTTACTGATATTACTATTCTCCTTAGTTTGTAATTGTTCACTGTTAATTTAATTTGTATTGTTATTTATTTGTATGTCGCTTTGGACAAAGGCGTCTGCTAAATAACCATAGCCATAGCCATAGCCATAGCCATAGCCATCTACTGTAGCTAGCTCTATCTATCTGTCCCTTTAATTCAGTAGATTTGTAAACCCACTCAATGATATTCAACCTTCTGAGGCAACTGGGGACATACGTGGCCCATCAAGTTTACAAAATATCTTTTTTTATATAGTTATTAATAAAGGAGCATTACTGGTTGAACATTTTAGACAATGAGAGATAAAAGTTGAAAGAGAGAAGGGAAGGTTGATTAGAGAGAAGAGACCTTACCTGAGATGAGAAAGAGTAGGAACATCGGGAGGGCATTCATACTGCACGCCAGATTCAAACCTCTTAAAGGACCCTATCAGTCTAACAGTGGACTGATGACTTGTGTCACTTCTCAGAGTCTGACCTCTTTTTATATCTGAAATGACTGATTGTTGACTAACATTGTGGTCATCCCCTGGAGCGGCGTTTAAATATTAGCCATCCTGTGCCAACAACCTGTTAGTCTAGGTCCTGTGTAAGATGTGTATGCGCTTCATTTAGCGGAGAATATCTCAATTAGTCTAGACTAATATGACCTGATTGAACAACATGGGATGTGTGCCAAAATCTCTATCCAGGACGAAAGTCCTGAAAATGACCACAATTGGTGACACTATATCACACTATAATTAGAGGTGAATGGGACTTTTTTCCCTTTATAGATATCCTCATAAACTTCTACCAGATGAATGCTCATATTAAGAGAAATACTTTTTGTATTACACTTTGTATAAAAAAAAAACATTTTTCAAATATGCAAATGAGGCAATATCTCATTAAATATGCATATACACACTTCCTTCCCCCTAGGAAGAACATTTATTTATTTACGATATATTCTTCAATCACAACGAAAATTGGTGTACTTAGCCTAGCGGTTTCACTTTTACTCATTTTTTAAATTAAGACATTAAGAATTGTCAAATGATGATTTTATTATCCTCTTTTTAGGCAACTTTAGCATGGTACGCTATCAAATACATTTTCTCCCCACTGTATATATATTTCAACAGCATGCGTGTGTATCTGCAAATATATGCACATGAAGAACTCTTATTAAGAGAAAAGTTTCTATTGTAGTAAAGCTAAAGATGAGAGCTTTTTATAACAGTGTGTAGGCCTGTTGGTTAGACAAAGATCTGGTAATATGATTGAAATGTGTGCCATGTGGTGCAAAAGTTTGATTTTGATAAAGCTATGTAGTTTTGGCTGCAGTGCTTCAATTTGCAGGATATATGAGGTAGCCTATATTTGCTGTTTGGGTGAGTGGTTTTGTGAATTGTGTGTGAATCTTGATGGAAAAAAACAACAACTGTATAGTCTGCAAAAATACTGTGTTTAGCAATTGGAAAACACTGTTAGTGCATCCTAGTGATCGAGTATTTTGTGTGCATGGGGTTTCATCTTACATTTCAGTTTGATTGCCTGAAACTTGAATAGCCTAATGAACTTGGATACAGAGCCAAGACAATCACATGTCTGAAGACAAGTCATCAAGTGATCCATATCTGCTTTCTTCAATATTGTCCTTTTGGGCAGAGGCATTAGGTGTGCAAAAGATCCGGGGCTATACCTGTAACTCGAATTGGGCTGTCAACGTAGTTTGAGAAGGAAGAAGGAAATTCGTTGGGGTCCTCCTCATCATATTTGAATAACAAATAAAGTTTATTTCCCTCACTAGACCTACTGGTATTTATTGGGGATTACAGTAAGAGGGGGGGGAAATCGTTTTAACAGAGACCTCACATCCTACATTTTTTTTCTGCCCGTGACATGATGAATGAATGCTTCATTTCCAGGTACCACTCTAATCGCTAACTGTAAATGGATTAATCCAACACAACTCCTCGTCCAAATACAGTATGTGATGTGCATATATGTTGCACTGACTTGTTTGGTGAAATATATATTTCAACAGCATGCGTGTGTATCTGCAAATACATGCACATGAAGAACTCTCTTATTAAGAGAAAAGTTACTATTTTAGTAAAGCATGAAGATGCGTGCTTTTTATTATGCTCAACAGTGTTTAGGCCTGTTGGTTAGACAAAGCTGGTAATATGATTGAAATGTGTGCCATGTGGTACAAAAGTTTGATTTTGATAAAGCTATGTAGTTTTGGCTGCATCAATTTGCAGGATATACAGTATGAGGTAGCCTATGCTGTTTGGTGTTTTGTGAATTGTGTGTGAATCTTGATTAAAAAAAAAAACAACAACAACTGTATAGTCTGCAAAAATGTGTTTTAGCTATTGGAATACACTGTGCATCTTATAGTGATTGAGTATTTTGTGTGTATGGGGTTTCATCTATACATTTCAGTTTGATTGCCTGAAACTATTTGAACTTGGATACAGAGCCAAGACAATCACATGTCTGAAGACAAGTCATCAAGTGATCCATATCTGCTTTCTTCAATATTGTCCTTTTGGGCAGAGGCATCACTAGGTGTGCAAAAGATCTGGGGCTATCCCTGTAACTCGAATTGGGCTGTCAACGTAGTTTGAGAAGGAAGAAGGATATTCGTTGGGGTCCTCATCATATTTGAATAACAAATAAAGCTAATTTCCCTCACTAGACCTACTGGTATTTATGGGGGATTAAGAGGGGGGGAAATCGTTTTAACAGAGACCTCACATCCTACATTTTTTTTCTGCCCGTGACATGATGAATGAATGCTTCATTTCCAGGTACCACTCTAATCGCTAACTGTAAATGGATTAATCCAACACAACTCCTTGTCCAAATACAGTATGTGATGTGCATATATGTTGCACTGACTTGTTTGGTGAAATATATATTTCAACAGCATGCGTGTGTATCTGCAAATATATGCACGTGAAGAACTCTCTTATTAAGAGAAAAGTTACTATTTTAGTAAAGCATGAAGATGCGTGCTTTTTATTATGCTCAACAGTGTTTAGGCCTGTTGGTTAGACAAAGCTGGTAATATGATTGAAATGTGTGCCATGTGGTACAAAAGTTTGATTTTGATAAAGCTATGTAGTTTTGGCTGCATCAATTTGCAGGATATACAGTATGAGGTAGCCTATGCTGTTTGGTGTTTTGTGAATTGTGTGTGAATCTTGATAAAAAAAAACAACAACAACTGTATAGTCTGCAAAAATGTGTTTTAGCTATTGGAATACACTGTGCATCTTATAGTGATTGAGTATTTTGTGTGCATGGGGTTTCATCTATACATTTCAGTTTGATTGCCTGAAACTATTTGAACTTGGATACAGAGCCAAGACAATCACATGTCTGAAGACAAGTCATCAAGTGATCCATATCTGCTTTCTTCAATATTGTCCTTTTGGGCAGAGGCATCACTAGGTGTGTAAAAGATCTGGGGCTATCCCTGTAACTCGAATTGGGCTGTCAACGTAGTTTGAGAAGGAAGAAGGATATTCGTTGGGGTCCTCATCATATTTGAATAACAAATAAAGCTAATTTCCCTCACTAGACCTACTGGTATTTATGGGGGATTAAGAGGGGGGAAAATCGTTTTAAAAGAGACCTCACACCCTAACATTTTCTATGATTGAGGTGGCAGGTGACGGGTCTGTCTATGGAGTGAATTCTAAAGGAAATGTGTACCGCAGGTTTGTGTTTATGAGCTCGTCTGTGTAGAGGGTGCTATGAATTAAGGCCACAAAATATTTTTTATAGATACAGTAATTCCATATTTTACGATAGATTATTTCCTCCTCAACTCAAAATATTTCATCATGTGAAATCCATTGCAGGGATTCCACATCTAACTGTACTCCCGAGGGTACAGGCTGGACCAAGATTCCGATCTTCGAAGGAAAAGTGAAGCATGTGTCCTACGATAGCGGTCATCTCTGGATCATCCTGAAGGATGACGCCATCTACGACTGCCCAGTCTGAGCACTGCTCTTCCACAGAGACAGCCCTGCTGCATGAACCCTGCACTCTACCTTCATTACTTCACCACTGCAGCCCTTAACTAGTTATGGCTGCTTCTGATCTTTAAACATAGGCTATCGTCAAGTCAAGTCAACTTCATTTATATAGCACATTTCATACACAGAGGTCATTCAATGTGCTTTACATACAAAAACCAAACAGTAATAGCAGATAAAATCATAGATGGGCAAAGCGTATAATAATAATAATAATAATAATAATAATAATAATAATAGCAATAATAATAATAAAATCATAAGGAATATAAGGAATAATTAACACGAAAACATATATGACGTGGAATATGTAAAAGACAGATACAGGTCTGTTCTTAACAGATAGACTTCTGCCAGAGTCTAATTTAGCAAACCAGTGATAGTGATCCTTCTCAAACACCCAGAGCTGTTGCCACTCTTTGGAGATTTGTTGATGCTTTGCTGTGATACTCATGCTGTTTTTCTGTCAAATTGTACAGTTTGGTTGATTTGTAAAAGCACATATAGTGTAGATTGAGTCTTTAGAATGCTCTGAAGTGGTGCTGCCTTTGCTTGACAGTTTGTTCAGGTTGTCTTTTCCGGTCTTTTCCTGCCATCTTTAAAATAATCATAGTGATGAATACTATCTGTCCTCTTGTGATTTGGGTGATCAATAAAGCATATCATAAAAGGGGACATTTCACTTCTTGAGTCATAGCAGGCCTACCTCATGATGCATAGTTATTATTGGAACATGGACATACACAGTTGATACAGTCATGTGAAAAAGAACGTTTTTTGTCTTAAACACAATTAATTGCTAAATTGCAATAATTAAATTGCGATCAATCGCATGTTTATTTGTGTGACTGGTCGTTATACTGTAACACTGCATAAAACAACTGGCAGCTTGAGACTAAATTCTATCAGAAGAAAGTGTATTTTGAATACATATTTCCTTGTTCTCTGGTCATATTCTAAGAGTACGTAAGAGTGACAAGACACTGTCAAGCATGTGTCATAAACATGATAAACAAGTTATTAATGTGACATATGCTTCTGTCATTAAGCGTTATCCAGTTTTTGTCATGACGAGTTAAAAATCCATATCCATATTTTTAAAGGCCAGTTGTTTCATGTATTCAGGATCCTTTGTGCATCCTGATAAAGTTCCTTTGCCTTTGGAATTAAAATAGCCTATGAAATAACTGGCCTTTAAAAATAAATCTGCCTGCCTGCCTCTATGGGAATTTAGCATAAGGTTGTGCTCACTTATGCTCCCTGTATTTTAAAGAACATTTATTTATTTATGATACATTATTCATTCACAAAGAAAATATGTGTCCTTGAAGGTTGATTTTTTTCCCCTTGTATTTTAAATGAAAGCGTGAAGATCAATTTCCAAAAGATGATGTTTTACTGCTCCTCGTTTTAGTCAACTTTAGCATGGGTGTATTCACTTAGCCTATGCTAAACACTGTAGGCCTACTTAGCTATATTGTACACTGTTACAAAGTAGACAATGGGACTGAGCTTATGCCAAGAGTAGGCTATAACTCTTATATATTCTGCACTCTCTGCTTCAAATTATTGTCATGGATTGTAAAAGCTATTCTCTTGAGGTGGCCAAGGTTAGCCTACACTTGTTTACAAATAAGACGTAAAATGTGCTATTTGTTTAGTAATAGTGCTCAATTTATTTTAGCATAATTGCAATAATAGTGTAGCCTATGCTGAATCTGGATTTTGTTATGAAAAATAAATTCCAAACTTGTTGACACTATTCGACAGCAGACATTACCTGCTCCTCTCCAGAAGGGGGCAGAATATATCCTATTTCCCGTGATCAGTATTGCGTGATGCAGCAACAGAAGAAGATTTGATGCTTTACAGAACTCAGATTTGCGATGAGTTTTGAGTGGCCCTGGCAGTATAATTTCCCCCCGTTTTTCACGTGAGTAGGATGTCGGACGGCAGAGATGCACACGAATCACAGTTTTATATTTTAACTATGTAACAATTTTACATTTGCTGTCGCTACGGTTAGGCAGAAACCACATCTCTCTGTCTTAACCACTCCGACTAGCTTAGTTGGCTAGGGAAGTGTACAACTCCTTACTTACACTAACAGTGGGGAACATTGGCATTTGAGAATGTATTTCCTGTGATTACATTATGAAGGTACATGAAGAAGTACTATTTATCCGCCACATCTCTTCAATTCACTTGGAGAGCAAAAGCTAACGTTACTTTGACGGTGTCTTCCTGGTGACAAACGCTTAGTTCAGTTCATCTATCATAAGTTAGCTAGTCAGCTAACTAGCTCATTAGCGAGTATTTAGGTTTTACCTCTGAAATAGATCACCGTTGAACGTAATCTTGCCATATTTATTGGATCTATTTGAAGAGAATTAGCCACACTTGTTGATGATTAACCTGCTATTCGACAACATTTACTCAGCTTCGGGTCTGTGCTTTTCGGTTCACAGACTACAGCCCAATGTTGACACTCGACAGAAGCAGCTGGCGGCTTGGTGCTCGCTCGCGCTGTCCTACTGCAGACACCGAAAGCTGTACACGCTGGATGTGCTCGAGGCCCAGGAGAGCCCGCTCTTCAACAACAAGAAAATCGAAAGTATCCTTTTCATATTGCTCATCCAGACACTTGTGTCAGTCAGCTGAGAATCACTGAAGTCTCAGTAACCGCATAGGCAACTAACTGCATAATAATTGTGTACTGTTTACTGCTCTTGAATGATTGAAATTAGTAAATGCCATTGCTAGAGATGGAAAGGAAATGTAGACATAGACAGAAGGCATAATTCTGGTCTTCTTGCTGTCAGACCCAAACCAGTCCCTCTCTTTGACAGAAAGCTAAGAAGACAGTGATGCAACAGTGATTATGATGTTATTAGTCTTAACAGTTCCCCAGGAAAGCTGTCAGTGGAGGCAATCCAAGTTGTCTTTGAAGAACTGAGGAAAAAAGGTAACAAAGTTAGTCTTGGCAGTAAAAAAATACCGCAATATTCTATTTGCCAATACTATCGATTTTAAAAAACACTATCAATATTTTTTGTATTTTTTTCTAATAGTTTACATGCAAGCACTTTATTTTGTTTGATATTGGCACAACTGTACTGTAAAGTGTATTGAATTGTTTGTCTAAAGCAATTTTTTTTAAAAAATAATACGTTTTTCTACAAAATCGCAATATATCGTCTTTTGAACAGTATTGATTATATTGCAGTATGTTGAACCCATAACCCATGTATCATGATATCGTCATATCGCCAGATTCTTGGCAAGTACACAGCCCAAGCAGTAACATCCCAGTTGACCCTGCCGATAAAAGTGTCCGTTTTGCCCCAAGTGAGTTTTCCTGTGCTTGTTTGCCCCCAGGGAACCTAGAATGGTCAGACAAAAACAAAAGCCGCTGCCTGATAATGTGGCGACGGCCAGAGGAGTGGGGCAAGCTGATCTACCAATGGGTACCGTATCACCACATCAGCACCGTATCAGCACCACATCAGCACCGTATCAGCACCACATCAGCACCGTATCAGCACCATAGCACCACATCAGCACCATAGCACCACATCAGCACCATATCAGCACCATAGCACCACATCAGCACCGTATCACCACATCAGATATACACACACATGCAGATACACACACAGATACACACACACACACACACACTCTTGCACGGATAGACATGCACACACACACACACACACACACACACACACTATTGATTATAGTGGAAGCTAATTGTTGCAGCAGACACTATGGGTGCCTCTCACCTCGATCCTCGATCCTTGATCCTCCAGGCTCATTCCCACTGATCTATAACTAACACTGGATAGACTATCCCATTGTTGCTGCCCCATCATTCTTTATGTAGATCAGTGAGGACGAGGACCGAGGAAGGGGAAGGGAGGATGTATAAAAGACGAATGAGAAGCACCCTATGTGTATGGAACGCTTTTGCTTGAGAGTAATTCTGTACTTGTTTATCATTCCTCTGTCTCTCTCTCTCGCTCTTTCTGTCTTTCTTTCTTTTTTTTCTCTTGGTTGTTTTTTCTCAGGTCTCTAAAAACGGCATGGTGAACTCTGTCTTTACACTCTACGAGCTCGCAAATGGTGACGACACAGAGAGCGAAGGTATAGAGAAATCTGAAACTTTCTGTCAGCCTGTCTGTTTTTCAGCCTAAGAAGTCAGTCCAATAAAGCTGAATTTGTTGCTGTTAAACTCATGAAAGGAATTATCCGGAGTAAAATGCGCTTTAGATCAATTTACGGATGATTGGGAGTACATACATTGAGTCGACATCAATTCATTGGTCGACATTGAGTCATTTGGATGCGTTAGCCTGGAAGTGAACCGGGCATGTCCTTTCGCCACTACAAAATGCTATTTTCATACCTCTTCTACAGTTCCAAACAGCATAACACTTACGTGGTAGTGAGTAGAGGGTCCCTAAAGCCAAACCGAAGTATCCTCAGGTCTTAATGTGGTCGGATAGAGAGTCCAGAATTAATTTCATCAAGCCAGTAGCTTTCCGGTTCATGCCCGGTTCACTTCTAGGCTAACGAGATTTTGGCTAGAAACGGTAAATTCGAACTGTCTCAAAACACATCCGAATGACATGATTTGCTGTCAACTCAACGTATGTACTCCGTCTCCCAATTATCCCTAAATTGATCTAAAGTGCATTTTACTCCGGATAATTCCTCTAATGTAATGTTTTTAATCTTGCAGTCATTCTTTATCCATGTTCCCGCTCATTACATTGCATTACGTTATTACACTGCGCTAGATTACGTACTTCAGTATTACGTATTACAGGACTATTTCCTACTTTTTAATGAATAGTGAATATGGTCGACATTAGAAGGTCAGGTGTTTCATATGTGTTAAAGTTTCCCTTTTCCCAGTGACAGGTATTGATTAACTTCAAGGTGGGGTCTCTGTGTAGCTAACGAGCCAAGAGATTGCATGGGTGAACAGCCCCGTGCGATCACAGTGGAATCAGCAAGTTTGTGTTGATTCAGTGTTTAAAGTGTAAACGCTCGGTGAGAATGGGTGAAAGCACAGTAGACGTGGAGTTCAATCAGCAACTCTTCAGAATCTCAAAATGTGGATTAAATAAATAATAATCCTGGCACCAAAGTGGTAACATCTATAGTAGAATGATAATTACTGTGTGTGTGTCTGTGTGTGTGTGAAAGGTGATTGTGGTGCCTAGTGAAATCTGAACACAATTTAGCTAATATATATATATATATATATATATATATATGTATAGATATATAATATAGCTAATGCCTAAAACGCTTGTTTATCACCAAATTAGTATGGTTGTACAGTTTCTAAGACCGTGACCTGATGGTCTCTCTCCGGCTCGGTGAGAATGGAGAAGATACAGTAGACGTTGAGTTCACCGTGGTTTAAGGGGGTGTGCTTAGGCAGTAGGCCGGCCCCCGGGCTGGCTGCCTTCACGCATTCTGTCAGGTTTCACTGCGGACTATGATTTACCAGCGCTACAGGTCGTTGTCGAGTCAGTGGGGTGGTTTACTGCAGTCGTCTCATTAGAGACATTCTCCTTCTACCATGTGATTAAGATGTTTGGCCGACGTGTGCTATGATGTATTAGGCGGGGATCGCATTAACCAGCAGCAAGCGGCAGCGGCAAGTGTAACGCTCAGACCATAATAATAATCCAAAACATTCTATCTTGTTTCTAAGTTACGGTTATCTTTGTTGTCACGTTCTTAGACAAATCCGATTGGTCAAAATGCCTGAACATTCTAAAACCAACGTTGACGAGCCGAGCGCTGCGCTTCAAAGTTACGCCAGCGTTGTCACCGGTCCGCTGCCGAACCACAGAGAACAATAGGAAACCTGGCGCTTGCTGCTGGCTAGTGTGATCCCCGCCTTAACCTACATGAAATATAAGTTCATATAAGTTGCAAAGTAACCCTGTGTGTGTGTGTGTGTGTGTGTGTGTGTGTGTGTGTGTGTGTGTGTGTGTGTGTGTGTGTGTGTGTGTGTGTGTGTGTGTGTGTGTGTGTTATTGCATATCCCAGAGTTCCACGGGCTGGAGGAGGGGATGCTTCTGCGTTCGCTGCAAGCGCTTCAAACGGACGGCAAGGCCGAGATCATCACCATGGACGACGGGAAGGGCGTGAAGTTCTTTTGAGGCGCGAAACGATGCGAAGCAAGATGGCGTGCAAAGGGAGGACGGCTGTGGGGGGGGGGTGGGGTTGGGGTGGTTAGAGGGTGACCTCGCCCCGATAGGATGGCTTGGATGGCCCGGTGGCGTCTTGGCTTTTTGACTTTTGTTTATGTTTTCTTTGTTTTGTTGTTATTTTGGTGAGGTGGGGTGAAGGCACGACCCAACACTCCACAGCTACTACGGATAAAGACTGTCGGTTCACGCTCCTCCTGACATGGAACTGAAAACTTGTCAAAGTTTTAAATGTCTTATTATTTTTGCTTTAGGAATTAATTGGGTGGTTTGTATAGCCAAGACACAGGTATATGAGGATGTGCCTGGACAGGAAGTGACATAATCTGACCCAGGAAGTGAAATATATCAATAATGCGGTTCAGCGTGCACATCATGTGCTGATATGCATTTGTTCGCTCATCAGTTTAGGCAAGAGGTTTTCTCTTGCTTGTTGTTTACCTCTTGATGAAGAGAAAAGAAGATAAAAGAAAGAAAAAAAAACACTCTCACACTCTGTCCATGAATGACCCCCCCTATCCCCTGTTGCCTTTTCCGCTGTTTTGTACTTCCGTGCAGCTCTCTCCTCTCCTGCCACTGCTGTAGTTCTGTAGTTGGCCAGAGGGGGCGCAGCTCACAGACAACAGCTGCAGCTCTGATGGTTCCTCTCTGTATGGCTGTACTATACATCCCAAAGACAGCGACAGCAGACGCAGCACAAGAGCAGAGCAGACTGACATGTAGTTCTCTGGGAGGTCTGGTGAGCTAAAGACACTCAAAAGACACACACCGACTCTCACGCTCTTCCCCCCCCCCCCTGTCTTCATCGCGCTCTCTCTCTCTCTCTCTCTCTCTCTCTCTCTCTCTCTCTCTCTCTCTCTCTCTCTCTTTGTTTCGGTCTTTCTGGGAAACACACACACACACACAAAGTATGCTAGAAACTCCTGGTAGCATCTTGTACCTCTGTCTATACCTGTCTTCACCTTTTTTACCCATGGAATACTGTACAAATAAAGAGGCGCTATCTCTGGTCATCTTTGTAAAATCCAACCTGGCGTTTGTCATCTATTTAGATTTGAATGTGTTGGTGGGGTCATGTGCAGAATGAATTATTAGTCCAGTATATGAATTTGTCCAATGGGAATGAATTTGTTAAATATGTCTGATGGTGTGTGACTGAACAGAATAGTGACATTAACTTGCTGATTTCTTAATTTGAAGCTCTTATTTATGTCAGAGGACAGATGTTTATGCCACTCTTCAGTATCTCAAAATGTGGATCACATCCTGTTAATTGATAATTCCAGTACCAAAGTACTAACATCTGTTGACATCTGAATGATAATGTGTGTGTGTGTGTGTGTGTGTGTGTGTGTGTGTGTGTTTGTAACAGGTGATTGTGGTCCCTAGGGAAATCCTAACTATTGTCCAGACCACATAGCTAATGCCTAAAACGTTTGTGATTTTTACTCACCAAATCAGTATGGTTGTAGAATTTCTAGGAACAGGAAGTCCGCACACCAGATAATGCTCCTTGCAGTGTTCTTTAATAGTCACCACGACGTAACGTTTCGGGCCCCTAGCCCTTCATCACTCACCTGTCCAGCACCCAGTGTTTTATCTTTTTGGATGTGCGTGCGGTGCTCTTTTTGCATGTAGAATTTCTAAGACCAGGGGTGCATTTCATGCAGCGTTTATACGTCCTCCCTCGCTCCTCGATGCCTGATCTACATAAAGAATGATGGGGGGGAAACAATGGGATAGTCTATCCAGTGTTAGTTATAGATCAGTGGGAACGCCCCTTGAGGATCGAGCATCGAGGATCGAGGAGGCATGTTGAGAGGCACCCCATGACTCACCTGATGGTCTTTCTCCGACCGATGGCAACGCACCTGCAGTGTGTGAGTATGTGTCCCTCTGCTGGTCATATGGCATTATACTGTGTGCTACTGGAGCTGTCCACAGGGAGTGCTGTTGTGCACAGTGAGTGCGTAAAGAAGCGCAAACCACAGGAGAACCAAAGTGCTGGTTTTCTGAGCCGAGTGGTCAGCCCAAGACAGATCATATTGGCTAATGAGCATCTCACAAGCAGAGATCTCCAGGAAAATCACTAGCGCTGGGTCTTAGCTTAACATCCTTAGCTTAGCTGAAATGTATTATTGTTCCAGTCCTCCTCCAGTCCTCCACATTCTAAAAGTACGGACACTGCTTTTGGTCAATTAGGTCGAATTGACCAATTACAAAAAACACGTATCTATATGGCTCTGAATTGTACATAGAAATTTACAACCTTGAATTGTTGCGGAATGGAATCTTGTGTTAGAATGTTTAAAACCCACCCTTTTAAAGGTTAAGAGTGCAGTGCAGTGAATTCCATACTGGTTCACAAGAGAGGTGAATGGGTCATGTTAAACAGTTATTATGTGGACACAGCAGAAGATGCTGCCCTACATAGGGAGAGACTGCGCTGGCATGTTTGTTTTCATGGTCCGACGTCTCCAGCTCCCAACAGTGTTGGTTTCATATATCTATCTCTCTTCCTCTCTCTCTCTCTCTCTCTCTCTCTCTCTCTCTCTCTCTCTTTCTTTCCTTTCTTTCTCTCTTTCTTTCTTTTTTTTCTCTGCCATTTTGCCAGATTCCATCTTTCCTTTCTTCTCATCTCATCCCTCTATATTTCCTTTTCTCTCATCTCATCTTTTATCACTCTTTTCCACATTCCCCCGTTTATTTCCCCAAAACCCTGTAACATATGATGTTAAAATAAAATCTAATATTTACCGATCGGTCTTCTCAGCACCAACAATAAACCAGAGTTCAACTCTTTCTCTCTCTCTCTCTATCCTCCCTTTTCCTGCTCTCTTCTCCTCCCTGCTTTCCACTCCTCTCTTCATCTATGACCCTTTCATCATCTTTCTTCTCTCTTCCTTTCTCTGGCTCTCTCATTCCCTCCTACCCCTCTATTCCTCCCTCTCTCTCTCTCTCTTTCATCTCCTTTGCTCCCTCTCTCTCTCCCTTCCTCTTGCTTCTCCTCTCTCATTCAGAATCAGAATCAGCTTTATGGACCAGGTTTGCGTGAACAAACAAGGAATTTGACTCCGGTTAATCTTTGCACTTGAGTACAACACTCAACAATAACATAAAAAACAGTAAAAAAAAAAAAAAAAAGAAAAAGAATAAGGGCAGTAAGCTATGCATAAGAATAAAGGAATAAATACATTACTGTACATTTACAAATAGATGCTATGGGTGGGATAGGGTAATACCGCTCTGGGTTAGTGTGTGATTCACCTCACTGTGTGTGTTCACTAATTCAGTTAAATTGGGTTAAATGCTGAGAAACGAATTTCCCTCACGGGATCAAACAAGTATATATTCTATTCTATTCTATTCAATTGTCCGGAGGGGGAGTATGGCCTTTTTGTCCCTGTCAAGGTATACCAACAGGCACAGGCAATTCTCTCTCTCTCTCACCTCTCCCTCTCTCTATCATTCTTGTTCCACCCCTCCAGTCCTCCTTCTCTCTCATGTTTTTTTGTCTTTCCTTGCCTCTTGCTCTCTCCTTCTTTATATCATCATCATCTCTCCATATGTCTTTCTCTCCTTCTCTTATTCTTGCTCTCTCCATTCCTCCCCTCCTTCAAGTCTCTGGTCAACTCTCGTCTCTCCTCGTCCTCTCTGCCCTCTTCTCTGTAGTCTCCTCTCGTCCCCCGTACTGAGTTTGCCCTTTGACCCCGTGACCCCTTGAGGTCGCGCGGCACGCTGATCCTCTCTCCCGCTGCTACAGCAGCTGGGCCACCTGCATGCTGCACACTGACTTACTGACTGAGCCACCAGCAAGGGTTGTGTGTGTGTGTGTGTGTGTGTGTGTGTGTGTGTGTGTGTGTGTGTGTGTGTGTGTGTGTGTGTGTGTGTGTGTGTGTGTGTGTGTGTGTGTGTGTGTGTGTGTGTGTGTGTGAGTGAGAGAGAGACTGACAATTTCAGGCTCATTCACATATCAACAAGCCAACGAGTCTATGCTTTTATAACTGTGTGATGGAGAGGTAGAGAGTGACTGGATTAAATGAGTGTTTGTGACATGAAATGTATCACTTAAAATAAATCACTATCTGGGTTATTTGTAACAAGCAATCACAAATGTTTCTTTTTTTCAATCTCATTAAACTAAGAGAGGCGAGTGACTCCTCCTTTTGATAGAAAAGTTATTAAGAGTCCATTAAGATGCAGTCTCTGATAATATACGCCCACACCAAAATGCTTTGCTTGCAGATTGCTCAAGAGATTATGATGGTTGCAGAGTCCTGTTTTAGATGACCATATGTTTTCCCATACGCACACACAGCCTAACCCTTAAATCCTGTCCGATTCTGCCTGGCGAAGGTGCAACATACTGCTCTATCATTACTCTGAACCTGTCTTATGTCTAATCCCTTTTAAAGGTTGCCTTTTTTACATTACACTGAAAGCAAATAGTCGAAAAGAAAACAGAATTTTGAGGAGGTTTAAAGAAGTTAGATTAAAAAAGTAAAGCAAGTCTGTTCAAATGGTAACGCTTTTTTAGAGCATTTATCATGTATGCCTATGGGCACACTTTTAACTTAAACGTTTAACCCTTAACTTTTAACTTTCTTTCTTTTACTTTCACAAGGAAAATAAAGAGCTGCTTCCACTCACATGCTCAACTCATTTGAAGTGAGTTCAAATGCACAATAACTCAAATGTTCGGCTAGTTATTAATACAACGGTTCAAACCACGGTTATCATGCCTCACAGCAAAGCCAAATTCTTCTGACTGAGCAACAGAGAGTTCCTACAATGCCCGGTTTTTCGGTGGTGGTTTGGTTTGGGGGCGTTCCACTGGCTCGCTGTGACCACAACATCGCAGGTGGGGAGGGGGCGGGACCGCGCGCTCGTGTGCGCGCAGCGGGAGCTGAAATCCAATAGAGGAGTGTTGACAGTCGGAGCCAGAGGAGCCTAGACTACAGCTGCAGCAACGTCCGCACCATAATATAGCCGGACATAAACACTCAAGAGAGGTGCACACACAGTCCAAAGATTACGCAGAGAAGCAGAAGGACTCGAAGATAGTTATTTTTTTTGTTGTTGTTTTAGTTTTTCTATGTTTTTAAATATGTGTTGTGTATTCCGTTTTACTATGCGGGGGATTCACGTGAGTTTGTGCAGTACTGTTTTCCCTAACTATTAGGATTTTGTATAAATAGCGTATGCTGTCATTCCACGGAGTTTGGAAGTTTGAATTTGAACGGATATACCTGTTTTGTGTAAGCCTCCTCCGCCTGGCTCATTTTTAATATAGTGTTGATGTTTGGATAGTTCTTTGCACAAAATGTTCCCGTCCAGCATAGTGTTACCTTGCGTCGGGTTGTCGCTTACTTCAGACTAACCATTCCCAAACTCATCGGCAACTGTATAACGCCAGAAGAAACAGACCCTTTTTTCCACCATGTCACACGCAGAAGTGGAATTCGCCTCCCGTGGCTTCCCAACGTTACCTGTTGATTTGGACGAAGACTTCGCGACACGGGTACCCATGTTGCGCACACACTCTCTCAGCACCAGAAGGAACTCGTACGTGCTTCACAAAATCAGTGTGGACATCGAACCCCAAATATACAGCGGGGCACTTTCCAAAGCCTTGTCCTGGTCGGCCGAAAACATACTTTCGCAGAGAAGCACTCACGAGAGGAGGGACGATACTCCGCCGTCTCCATCCACCTTCTCAAGGCCAGACGGTACCGTGACCCCCGCGTCTCCCCCGGAGACCTGGAAGGTCGCGGAAGAGCCCAGTCCGGTCGCGCAGGTACCGAGCTCGGACTCCGATAACGAAGTCGTGAAAAGCCCACCGGTGTCCCGTCGTGCGCAGGAGAGCAAGTGGGAACTGGAAGAGAAGGAGGACGTGGAGACCAAAGCGGTGGCCACCTCACCAGATGGACGCTACCTGAAATTCAACATCGAGATCGGCAGGGGCTCCTTCAAGACAGTGTACAAGGGACTGGACACGGAAACTACAGTGGAAGTGGCCTGGTGTGAGCTACAGGTAAGAGAGAGAGACCTTCAATTGTAGCGTTTTACTGTAAATCGGTACGTGTGCGAAGCCACACCAACTTGCATGCACGGTGTGCCGAGCATTCTACTGAAATGTCCCGTCAACTGATATGAGTGCCTCAGGGCTTAACTTTT
>NC_085015.1:8124553-8134553 GCF_963854185.1 Sardina pilchardus | reverse complement strand
GGGCCGCCAAAGGGAGAGAGAGAAAGATGGATGGAGAAAGAAAGAGTGAGAGACAGAGTGAAGAAAATAAGAACGAGGTAAAGATGATGTAATGCAAGATAATTGGGTAGGTGGAGGAGAAACAGGAAAGGACTCAAGTGAGTGAAATCAAAAGTCATGAAAGGACAGAGAGGAAAAGAGACAGAGACAGAGAACCACCTAAGAAAGAAAGAAAGAAAGAGAGATATAGAGAAGAGTTGAGGAAAGAGAGATTGATTAGAGGAAAATAAACTCAATCAAACCCTGAGTGGAACATCTTAGCGGAGCCCTGTTTTGTTTCTCTTCTGTGAGTGGCTGAAGAGTCCATGCCCATATCCAACAATCAGGCCAATAGAACACTCTTAGCCGTTCTGGAATGGAGTCCTGGCAGGC
Source organism: Sardina pilchardus (assembly GCF_963854185.1). Taxonomy (NCBI): domain Eukaryota; kingdom Metazoa; phylum Chordata; class Actinopteri; order Clupeiformes; family Clupeidae; genus Sardina; species Sardina pilchardus. The sequence continues at coordinate 8,134,142 of NC_085015.1, read as the reverse complement.
GGTATGGTTCTCCCTGAGTCATCTCTATACTCATGCCCAGCCGCCGGCCTATCAATAAATCCACGTGGACCGCCACCAAATAGGCCACAGAGAAGTACAGTCAGTTTTTCCCTCGCTCGTAAAATATTTATATTTCAGATGAATGAGCCTATTGATATTTTCACTCCTCGTATATTCGACTCTGCGGCTGCGCCACAGATAAGAGCCAGACTGGACTCTCTGTCCAGCTCAGATTTGGTCAGCTGGTACATTTCCTGGCAGACCTCCCGAATGGGAGAAATGAATTCTGCAAAATTCATGTTGGTTCATTTTTACACAGTATATATGATAATATAGTTTATTATTGTTATCATTACTATTATTGTTGTGATTAATGTAGGCTTTACAACTTTATTTTAAACGATTATTTTTAGCTACCTGTAATGTAGTGTCCATATGCTGTATGTTGCTTTGGACAAAAACATTTTGCCAAATAACTCTTTGGGCAAAAGCGTGAACATAAGCATAACAAAGCAGTTTATGAACAGAACATAAACAAACAAGTTTTAGACATGATCTGTCATGCACGTTGATGGCTATTACACCATTTTACTAGCCTACAACATGCAGATGCTCAAATTGTACAGGAAAAGTGTAATTCCTATAAGTTCTTTGAAGACAATTTCCATACAGGCTCTGTGACTGTGTGACTGAAATAGACCTGTTGGGAAGAATAGACTTTGTTATCTCCACAGTCTCCCCTTAAGACAGCCGAGTGCTCTGACTGGCAGCGATTGTTTATTTTGACAGGAGGCTCAAAATGGAGCTTGAAGAGGATTCGGGGAAACACTTAGGTGCAATTAGGACTAATATGCCCGAGAGCGTGTTCACCCACCTACTGTGGCCATTGGAGAGGCTGTTTGTCCGTGGGGGGCAACCATCTCTATCCGACATCTATGGTTCCCTCAGTGTGTGTTTACATATTGCAACCTTTCATCCTGGGGCTTTTTGTTTATGCCTAAAACGTTTCGATCCAACTACTCACACCCCATAAAAATGTCCGAGGCGGCAGTACGTGCTTCTCTGAGGACCACAAGCGCTCTCTCACAAGCTAAGTGGGGATATGGCGGTTACCCTTTTTCTTTAAGGTCAGGAGGAATGTATATTTTCCGTGCTGAAAATATGCTTTTGGAAATGATTTCTTTTCCGGCCCAGCTGTAAAAATCTAAAGACATTGAGGCTGAGGGCGGGCGCCACAGGGGGGTACACGTTTTACTCCACAATTTAGTTTTGTTTTTTGTTCAAGTCCATTTAAGTGTGTCTGTGTATATGAGAGAGAGAGAGAGAGAGAATAGAAAGATTGAGAGAGAAAATATACAGGGAGAGAGAGAGAGAGAAAGAGAGAAAATACACAGGTTGAAATGACAGAGAGAGAGAGAGAGAGGGAGAGAGAGAGAGAAAAGACAGGTTGCAATGACAAAGAGAGAGAGAGAGAAAGAGAGAGAGAGAGAGAGAGAGAGAGAGGGAAAGAGAGAGAGAGAGAGTAATGGAAACCACATTTGAAAAATGTGAGCTCAAAGAATGGCGGCAGCGTTCCAGGGTTCTCAGCGTGTACGCTGTGCTGTTTTGCTTATCTGAGCCTGAGCTGGAGCTCACTAGATATGTGGGGGAGGACGGCCCGTGCATCTGCACACAAGATAATGGCAGCACTAAAATGACCTGCTTTCTTTTGTGCATGTTTGTATACAAGGCACGTGTGTGTGTGTGTGTGTGTGTGTGTGTGTGTGTGTGTGTGTGTGTGTGTGTGTGTGTGTGTGTGTGTGTGTGTGTGTGTGTGTGTGTGCGTGCACCTAATGTCTAATGTTTAGTTTTTGAGCTCATATTTAGGTTATGGCAACTTGCAAAACATGTTCTACATTGTGTGTATGTATGTGTGTGTGTGTGTGTGTGTGTGTGTGTGTGTGTGTGTGTGTGTTTGTGCATGTGTCTGTCTGTTTGCCTGAATGTTTTGTGTGTGTGTCAAAAGACATACAGTATAAGACCCAAATAGGATGGCACTGTATATGCCAGCTTTACTGGAGCTCCTCTTGATGCTAAACAGCTCTAGTAGCAACACTCATACGGGGGGGAGGTCTGTTGACTTCAAAATAAAAGCGGCTCCATCATCAACATTAGTAAGTCAGCGCTGTTATGTAAGGAGGGGAAGTGTAGGGGGTAAAGGGGGCCCGCCTGACGGGTCTGACAGGTAGGCCAACAACGCTGGTCTCTCACGGCTGGATTCTCGTGACTCCCATCAATCATTCAGAAGGCCTGTTTCCCCTGCACACTCTCACTTTCCATACCGGACAGGCCTAGCGCGGGCAACACTATCATATGGGAGGAGACAGAGAGAGAAAAGAGAAAAGAGAGATAGAGAGAGAGAGAGAGAGAGAGAGGGAGAAGAGAGAGGGAGGCAGGGGGTAGAGAAAGGCGACTTAGGGTGATACAGACAGAGAGATTGAACATGAACTATTGTCTTACTCTCTCACTATATTACACAAACTCATACAAAACAAAGTTAGAATTCCAATTCCAATTCCATTCTCAGTCTACGCAATGACTGCAACCCCCCCTCCCCCCCTAAACATTTTCAGTACCTTCAATCAACATCATAACCACCACCACTACCATCATCAGAAAGATATGGTCTTTCTCAGTAACTTCCTTAGTCCCAACAAGTCAGAGGATTGCGCTAACCTCCATTGGCTCAGATGTACAGCATACACTGGTCCATGATGGTCTGTCTCTGTCTGTCCCCTAGCTATGCCCTCTGCTATAGGAGCCAATCCTGGTTAATTCAATAGCGCAAATGTCACAGCCTCTAAATAGATTGATTATGCTCCAGTATGATACAGAGCAGACAAGGATTGCTCGTTGTGGCCCTAGCAGATAATTGAATCAGGTTTGTTGTGGCCCTACACACTGTCCATCATATGCCTATTTGGACAAAAGCATTTGCTACCCTAAATACCATAACCATTGCATTTACACAACTGGCTTCTTTGAGCAGAGCCTCACAAATAATATAATTGATGGACTGTTTGACCTTGATAAGTTTTTTTTTTCCCCTCTAAATTTCACTTGACTGGTAATGACTTGAAAACGATTCTGAGAAACCATTAAGCTACCAATATCTACTAATATAACTAATGCCTTGATAGTATCTTATGGCAAACCCCTGTGTCTTTCCGGTAAAGGAAGCCTGGAACCTTCTACTCATAGCCCTCTGATGGACAGGATGTTCTAGAACTATTAGATTTGCTTACTTGGCACTGGGAGGCCATTTGTGCCAGGCCATGTTTTTTTGTGTAGTAAGAGTTTTTTTGTGGAACTTTCTGTCTTATCAGAACTTTTTAAAAAAGGTTAATGTTAAAAAACTGATGACTGCCCCTCTATCTCTAGAGCAAATATTTTATATAGTTTATGGTTTTCCCCCATTCTTTTACTTTCATGCCTTTTACTTTTTTCTTTGTACTGTATCTTTGTTTTCTTCTACCTTATTTGGCACTTCAAAGATATCTGTAAACCATCGCTCACTCTCGCTCTCTCTTTTTCTCTCTCTCTCTCCCACTCTCTCTCTCTCTGTTTGTCTATGTCTATCTTTCTTTTTAACTTACTCTTTTGCTTCCAAAGCCTGCGGGCCAGGCTCACAAAAACGGGCACTTATACATAACAAAGCCCTTGTCAGCATGCAAGCCTCTGGTGCCCACTAATTTCAAAGCCCCCCCCCCCCCCCCCCCCCCCCCCCCCCGCCTCTTCCCACCAAACCCTGTGCTGGTACTGATGGAAAGAGCCTCTCAAGCCAGTGGAAAGACTGAGGAGAGGCTTGTGATCGGTAGCCGGCACTCGAGCCCAGACGTGGCGATGCCGATAAAAAAGAAATAAAACATTGTTAGCGTTGTTCGCTAACTCTTTTCCCTCCGTGCCTGCCAAGCGTTGCCTCACGTTTGCCCTTTGCAGAGAGATTCTGGAGGTCCAGTGGTTGTCCATTGTCAGAAATGAGGTGGCGTGAGATGGAGAGAAAAGGCATCTATTTCGGTCTGTGGTTAGTTCACCATGAAACCTCTCATCCCGGCATGAATACTACAACATCAACGTCTGCTATAAACGTTTTAGGGCAATAGGTCATTTGAGTTTTATCCTCCTGCCCATGTCAGTTACTTTTAGCTCTCCTGCCCTGTGTTATTTGTTATTGGCCAGTGTGCCTCCCAGACAGAAGACTGAAATGGTAACAGGCTTTGTAGCCTCTTGATGCTGTACACACTCCACGGTTACGTCAGGGGTGCTATCTCATTCATGTACATACAGTATGCGTGCACATACATACACACACTTTCACACATAAACACGGTAAAAAAAAGATTAGCCTTCTAAACATATCCCAGTAAACTCATCGTGCTGCTTTGATTTAGTTTAGGTTACTGTATGTCAACATTGTGGGGTCAAGTGTAGCGCACTCACACTGCACACTGACTGACTGAAGGACAAATATATGGGAGCTTTTTTTCTTCCGCTTATAGTTATTTTGAGAACAGTGCAGACAGGAGTACGCTCTGTTCATTCATACACTCATCCTTCATCAGGTGATACTCCCTCACTCTCTCTCTCTCTCTCTCACTCTGTCTCTCTCTCCTTCCTCTCCGACTCTCTTAGTCTCTGTCTCCATGTGTCTCCAAGTCTCTCTTACTTTCCTCTTACTGTCTCCTGTCTTACTCTCCCCCGTGTCCCCTGTCTTACTCTCCCCCTCCCTCCTGTCTTACTCTCCCCCCTCGTCTCCTGTCTTACTCTCCCCCCTCGTCCCCTGTCTTACTCTCCCTCATCGTCTCCTGTCCTACTCTCCCCATTGTCTCCTGTCTCTGTAGCTATGTATGTCATCGTCTCATTTTTCTCTCTGTTTTCATATCAGTTACCCCCCTCCCTCCCTCCCTCTAGCTCTCTCTCAGCTCTTAAGTGTTTGTCTTCCTCACACCCTTACCCAGGGTCAGTCCTGCTGTGAACATGTCCCCCCAGATTCCCCCCTCCCCCTCCACGCTCTCTCTTCTCTCCCTCTCCTACCCTCCTACCCTCCTATCTCTCTCTTTCTCTATCTCCGTCTCTCCCTCCTACCCTCTCTCTATCTCTCTATCTCTCTCTCTCTCCCTCTCTATCTCCCTCTCTCCCATACTCATGCTCCCTGTCAATCCTGCTGTGTGAACACGTCTCTCTCGATGCCCATCTCCACCCTCACATTCTCTCTCCCTCCTTCATTCTCCCTCTCTATCTATCCCTCTTTCTCTCTCTAGCTCCCTCCTCGCCCCTCTCTCTCTCTCTCCCTTGGGCCCCTGGGTATTAAAATAGCCGTGCTATCTAAGCTGGAGCGTATCCAGAGTGGGTGCTGTGCTGTGCTGTGCTGTGCTGTGCTGTGCTGTGCTGCGTTGGGCTGTGCTGCTGCTGCTGCTGCTGCTGCTACGGTTTCCACTGTGGCCCATGTAGGCAGGCCAGGAATAGCCTTCCCACACCACAGGGCCCCAATGGGTGAAGTGCACACACACACACACACACACACACACACACATGTACACGTACACACACACCGCAGCGGCCCAACGGGTGAAGAAAAACAGAGCATGATAATTCAGGCAGGTGTTAGAGCTGGGTGTCACGGTGATGATATGGGCCAACTTTTGTTGTAGCAATGTTGCTGAGCAACCACATGACCAGTTCCATTTATTCCGATTGGATGATCATAATGATTTTCCTACTGATGATTTCAGTTCTCCAAAAAAAAAGTTGTTGTCCTATCAATGGGAAGGTGCCAAAACCACAATAATGGGGGAAATCACCTAGCAACATTGCTCAGAAAGTTGCCTCATGTATCATCAGCTTTAGCTACACCATAGTCCACCATACAGGTGCTTAAGGCTAAATGCCAAGAGGCTAATACTGATAGTTAATCGTGAGCAAAAAGCCATAAGCTATAGGTCAATGACAATCCTTAGCAGCTGGATTGCCGCTCTTTTAGTACTATAAGCCAATTAATCAAAAGCCTCACAGCTGCTGAGAGAAAGGCACAGCTGGTTGGGATCATGCTTTTGGAGGTGCTATCCTACCTCTTGTAAATGCTGATGTTTGGAATTGACGAAGATGAAAGAATTGACGAAGACTTAAGTGATTGGTCGTACTGTACATCCAGTGCCATCTGACCCTATTGAAATATGTATTGCGCCTGCATGAACACTCATACTGTACATGAAAAGGTGTGGATGCAAAACAGCAAACAAACCTTAAAGGAGAATTTTGACAATTTTTCACAAAAATCTTTCTTTGTTGAGGTCACCAAGTTAAAAAAGAAAAAAAAAAACGAGAAAAATCTGTGCTACCTTACGTAGCTCGATTTGCTGCAGGTAACAGCTAGAAAAGCCAGGCAGCTACAGGGCTACATTCTGGGGGCATGATTTTAATATAATAGTTTATAAAAAAGTTATAATAGTGCTAGGTAATGTAAGCACAGTATTAACTGGTTAGTGAATAACAATCACCCCACCACCTGATGAGAACATATGCCATTTTAGTGGTACTGTAAGCCAATTAACTACAGTAATTTCCCGCATATAAGCCGCATTTTGTATAAGCCGCAGGACAGTGTTTTTTGCAAGTTAAAAGAAACAAAACCATATTAACACCATATTAACTGCCCCCCCTTTATTTAACCTCATAGCTGAAGAAATTTTGCAAATTCAATGTATAAGCCTAACGGCTAATAGTCGGGAAGTTACGGTAAAGAATCTCTTGACACATCTACAGAATGCACTTAACATGCACTTCCTTAATATGTCGATGTAATATAAGGGTAAAAGATCTAACACGTGGGGATGAATGTGGTGAATATATTGTATATTGGTGAGCATGCCATGGACATGACTCTCTGTGTGTGTGTGTGTGTGTGTGTGTGTGTGTGTGTGTGTGTGTGTGTGTGTGTGTGTGTGTGTGTGCGCGCGCGCGCACGCGAATGGCCATATGGGCATCTGTGTGTGAATGGCCTGGCTGTCTTTCTGACAGCCTTATCCCTGTCACGGCCTCTGGAGCCACCTGAAGTTAGCCTTCTTCCCAGGGCCCTAAGGCTCGTCATGTTAGAGTCTAGTCAGCCATGGATAACGCTATGGGTAACACAAGGGTTAACGAAGGCTATTGTCGTTTTGATTGACGTGTTAAAGACTCACTCTGTTTAAGCACTAATTTTAAGCAGCTACTTTTTGAGCTCTTATGAGTTTATAGCCGCTTGTGAAAGCATGCCGTGTCCCTGATGATAGCTTTCTGGCCCCTGCATACATACCGAGTCATGTTTCAGCTGGTGGAGACTTACCTGCTTCTCTTTCTGTGTGTGTGTGTGTGTGTGTGTGTGTGTGTGTGTATTACACTCCCTGGTGTTACGTAAAGTAAAATGAAGTAAAAATGCTTTTCCCCCTGAAGGTAGGAATTTGTTTCAAACTCAAGTTTTTTTGGTGCTTGTGTGTGTGTGTGTGTGTGTGTGTGTGTGTGTGTGTGTGTGTGTGTGTGTGTCTGTGTGTCTGTGTGTGTGTGTGTGTGACCTGTGTGAGGTAAACCTCAGACCTCTGTGTGACCTTGCGTTCTTTAATCTCAAACTGTCTCATGTTTGGGACCAGCCCAAGTGGGACTCCATCAAACCCCCTCTCTAAGTGCCCTGCTTTCCACTTTGTTAAGGACGCGATGTTTATCTCCGCTACCCGAGAACGGAGAACCCACCAGCCAGTGCGGCTGGAGAGGGCAGAGGAGAACTGTTGTGATATATCCAAAAGTTAAATGGATGGGAACTGCTCTGAGGTTCTGGTCCCAGGTCTCTCTGAGTGGATCGGTGTGTGTGTGTGTGTGTGTGTGTGTGTGTGTGTGTGTGTGTGTGTTGCGTGCGTCTGTGTATGTGTGTTTGTGTGTGTGTTTGTGTTCGAACTGAATAGATTGTGCTGACCCGGCCTCTTGCTTGCCTCTGCTTTCCGGGTTTCTTGTGGAAATGTAAGAAAATCAGAAACAAAGCAGAGCAATGCTACAGGATGGAGCTTTGAATTAGGAGTCATCTGGATCACAATCATGTAGTTATTTCTTACAAAAGTGGCATTTAGCTGACATGTATACTGTGTTGGCTTCAGATGCTGAGTAAGGGCCTTACTCTTCTAAATGATCAGTCACCAGTTGGAGAAGACTTAAATGGGTTAGAGAGAAACAAATTGTGGTCCATATCTGGACCAGGTCTGGCTATTTCCTAGCTCATACCCACTTCCTACTTCCTACTTTTTACCCACTCAGCCCTGACTGTGAAAAAAAAGATCTCTTTCGATTTCTAGCCCTGATTTAGGCAGACTCCCATATGACCAGTCGGGGCTAATTAGCTGGTATTTTGAAAACATTCATTCCAACACTCGTCATGGCCGACAGCTGCTGCCTCACTCGGATCATGTAAGAGCACCAACACCACTGGGAAGCTGACACAATTGTTTCATCATTCGACTCAACTTGACTGGAGTGTGTGTGTGTGTGTGTGTGTGTGTGTGTGTGTGTGTGTGTGTGTGTGTGCCTGTGTGGGTCCGTGTCCCTGAATCTCCGTCTCTATCTAAGGGGATTAGACTAACCCCGAAACCTCGCCTGGTCCCAGAGGAAGCTGGACATGCAGCTGTCATCTACACTTTTTCACCAGGAGGCCACACGGGGGGGTGTCGGGGTCTGGGGGGGGGTGCAAGCTCAATTCAATTATGTTCAATTCTCACTACTCAATTTGCCACACAGACAATTCCAATTGACCTTTGCCATTTACAATTACACAGACCATTACGATTTACCAACTTAACTTTAAGAAATCAAACGAAGCAAAAGAGTTAGTGCAAACAAACAAACAATAGTTAGAGGGTAGTGCTATTTGGTGGGAATAGCAGGAAAGCTGGTGGCCCAGACTATCCCTCACTTCCAGCCTCTCCCCACCAGGGATGGGAGCTGCAGCCTCTGCTCTACCTCCATGCCTGGGGGTGTTAGCTAAGCTAGGCTAACTCACTCCCATGCTCTCCTAACCCTTAAAGGCCCGAATATAGTCCTGCGTCTGTGTCCTGCACTCACACAGGAATTGTGTCATCAACGCGGCATGTTGTGCGCCTCCCAACATATGTGACCGTATGCGTTCGACTTGTGTAAATGTGTATGGAGGAGTATGCCAGTTCCTTAAAGGCGTAGCGTCACGGTAACGGCATGAAGGGAATGTTGGGAAATTAATGTTCTAAAGAATCTGGGTTCACTGAATTCAACATGGAATTTTAGAACCTTGAATTGTTATGGAATGGAATCTTCTGTCAGAACGTTCAAAAACCCACACCATTAAGAGCTAATTAATTAAATTAAAGTGTGATTAGCTTATTAGAGACACGGCAGCAGGCAGCGCCCAGCTGGACATCAGCTTACAGACCTCGGCTGCTGGTGGACGCAGCTGCTGACCTGGTTAGATGCTTTACTGGGAAGTTGGATAATGTTTAACCTGCGGAAGCCTTCCCTCTTCCCCACGCACACCTTCGGCTAACTCTCAGAAAGACCACCG
>NC_085015.1:8104553-8117053 GCF_963854185.1 Sardina pilchardus | reverse complement strand
AGCAATGTGCATGTGTATGTGTGTGTGTGTGTATGTGTGTGTGTGTGTGTGTGTGTGTGTGTGTGTGTGTGTGTGTGTGTGTGTGTGTGTGTGTGTGTTGGGCCGATGCTGATGCCTCCTCTGCCCCTCTCTCAGACGCGTAAGCTGACCAAGGCGGAGCGCCAGAGGTTCAGCGAGGAGGTGGACATGCTGAAGGGGCTGCAGCACCCCAACATCGTCCGCTTCCATGACTCCTGGAAGTCCACCGACAACGGCCAGAAGTGCATCATTCTCGTCACTGAGCTCATGACCTCTGGAACCCTCAAAACGTGAGTGTGTGTGTGTGTGTGTGTGTGTGTATGTGTGTGTGTGAGTCAGCATCATGTCATGAATATTTATGTAAAGTGCTTGAACTGTTTTGGAAAGAGTAGTAAAATCAGTTGCTTCCTTTTCAATCAGTTATTACGATTTTTTTTTCTGAGATGTGAGCCATTTTCCCAAGAGAAAGACAAATATGAGATCTCGATATTACACTGAGCTTCAGTGGAAAGAATGATGGCATGTCAGGCTCAATCATGAAGTTAATGTCGCCAACTTCCTGTTTCCTGTTTCCTGTTTCCTGTCTCAGGTACCTGAAGCGCTTTAAGGAGATGAAGCTGAAGCTCCTGCAGCGCTGGAGCCGTCAGATCCTGAAGGGGCTGCACTTCCTGCACACGCGCACGCCCCCCATCATCCACCGCGACCTCAAGTGCGACAACATCTTCATCACCGGCCCCACCGGCTCCGTTAAGATCGGAGACCTCGGCCTTGCCACGCTGAAGAGTGCCTCCTTTGCCAAGAGTGTCATAGGTAACACACACACACACACACACACACACACACACACACACACACACACACACACACACATACACACACACAGAGCAGGAAGTTGTGTACAGATATCTGCTTTAGATTGGACTGACTGATTGATTAGACTGATTTAAATCCTTTTACAGTTAACATGCTACATGCACACGTTACATGCAAGCAGGCTATACCTAATCTGGCCATAGAGATATTTTACATTGTTTGAACCAAATGTGTTCAGCAGGGACTGAAACTGCTGTTTAATCAAAGAAGATAGAAAAAAGAAAGAAATCTATTACAAATTGAGAAGAAGTCAACTGTAAAGTCCAGTCTACACCCGGTCAGCAACTGAAGTGCTCTGAGCGTTGTGTAAAAATGTGTTAATTAATGGTTAGTTAACTGGTGTAGCCAGTTCCATGGTTTATGCTAACTGTTGCAGAATACACTTCATGAATGGAGCACTTAAGTTACGTGCTCAGTGTCGCCTCCCTGTTAACGTATAAGCTGGCCTTATGAGGAGCATTGTCCGATAGTAAACTAGACTTGTTATTGCAGCCTTCATAATTGTTTGTTTTTCTAATATTCCCTACTACCGTCCTTCCCAACATCTTCCCTCCAATCCCGAGAATGTAGAACAACATACGGAAGCATGTCGTAACATAAACACACGAGAGCAGACATAACCCAAACAAACACAAACGTGGCTATGCAGCAGCGTTATATAAACGAAGATTACTAATTAGCGAAAAGTTTGTAAACACTTCCTGTTTCTTTTTTTTTCCTTCTCCTTTTTTTCTGTATTTGTTTCTGATCAGGAACGCCGGAATTCATGGCTCCGGAGATGTACGAGGAGAAGTATGACGAGGCCGTGGATGTGTATGCCTTCGGAATGTGCATCTTGGAGATGACCACCTCCGAGTACCCGTACTCAGAGTGCCAGAACGCCGCGCAGATCTACCGCAAAGTGACCAGCGTGAGTTTCAGTGTGTGTGGTGGTGGTGGTGTTGTTGTTGTTCTGTTCAGATTCTGTACAATCTGTTCTTTTTACATTCCATCTTCCTTTCCAGTTTCCTTTTCTTGTCAGCAGACTCTCGTCCTTTTTCGGGGAAATTTGTGTTTTTCTGTTCTGTTTATGTTAACATATAGGCAAAAAAAGAGGTGCGGACTCAAACTCCCTTTACATTTATTTCATCCAACACCAACCCACCCCCTCCCTCTTTTTCTCTCTCTTCCTCTCTTCCTTTCTCTCTCTCCTTCTTCATTACTTTCCCTCCACCTTATTTTTTCTTGACAACTCTCTCTCCCTCCACCCACCTCTCTCACTCCTTCTCAGTCCCCTTCCTCTTTCTCTCTCTCTCTCTCTCTGCTTCTGTCTGTCTCTCCATCCGTATCTCAGTGTGTGTAGTTGAACAAGTACTGGAAGGACATGGAATGAAAACCATCTGTTCTCCTCACTTACACCCTGGTAGGGGGCTTTCCTACTGCCGTTATAGGATAGTAAACATTTTCTGAGCCACAAATCTCTCTGCCCACCCCCCCACCCCTATGTCTCTCTTCTCTCTCTCTCTTTCTCTCTCTCTCTCTATCTCTCTCTCTCTCTCTCTCTCCCCCTCTTTCTTTCTCGCCCTCTCTGGGGCTGTTCTGCTTAGATCTGTCATACATTCTGCCGTTTTCTTTCTTTCTTTCTTTCTTTCTTTCTTTCCTTCTTTCTTTCAGTCTCATTCCTTTAGGTTATTTTACAGCTCTGAGAAAAATTAACACAGACAGATCTGATGTCATCCTATGGTTGCTAAGACCACATGACAAGACCACAGCAAATTTGAATGTGACCGTCACCTCATTTGATTTTGTGCAAATGTGTAGTGGTCTCTTAATTTTTTCCAGAGCTGTTTCGATGATGAAAGGACTAGTGACTAGTCAGTCTTTTCTCAAAATGTCACTCTCTCACACTCTTTGTATTTATTGACTTCTTTTTCTCTATCAAAGACCCCCCCCCCCCCCCACACACACACACCCCCGACACACACCCATTTACTATATTCATGATCCATCTCATTTCCTCGCTGGCTCTAAGTTCTGTTGTAGCCCCTCGGCAAAAAAGCCATTTCCTGGCTCCCCGTGTGGGCAGGTCGTCCTGCTGACGAGAGTGACCACAACCAGGCCACGTTCCCTGGTTCCCCTGCTCTTGCCTTTTACGAGCCGAGTGTCTCACAACAGAATCGTGACCCTACATTCCTGAGGTTAAAGGGCAGGATGCGACATGTCCACCCCCTTCACCCAAACCCCCCCCCCCCCCCCCCCGCGATGGCAATTCCTGGTAATCTTTGCTGGAGGGGTTGAGGAATGGGGTCATTTAATTTAATAAAGGCAATTTTGGTCATTTTTCTCAATTACTGCCCAATCGGGCTCCTTTTTATAACTCAGGGAACATCACAGAATAGGCTACAGATGGTCTGAATAGTGAGAGTCATCTCGCGCCTCAAGCTTCAGATATGGATCTAAGGAAAATAAGCCATTGATTTGTTTAGTAAGCTGGAGTTTGACGGCAATCTGGCAGATAGCTGAAGGTCAAGGCGGTGTTTGCAACGCAGGTCCTATTAGTGAAATCACGTTAGTCGTTAGTCGTTAGTCCGCACCCTGGCTCCAGGGCTCTCAGCGTAGAGTTTTCTGATCCTCATAAGTCTCCTTATACTGTAGGTCTCCTTGATGGATTGAGAAGTGGAGGAAAAAGCTGACAGCCTCTCCTTTTTAAAGCCCGAAAAAAAGTCACAAGATGTCCCAACTTGTCCCAACTTGATCCCAACTTAGTGGTTAGATGGGGAATTTTTGAAAAATGTTGCCTGCTGTTTGCATGTTTAGATGTTTTTCTCTTTACGACGTAAAATATGCAGGTCTCTCCTGAAATGTCTGGAAAGCTTTTGAACGTGCTACTCTGAAATAGAGAGCGAGACAGTGATTGTTTGTGGTGTACAAGGTGCACAGTGAAAAGTCCCTGTATGCATCTGTGTTTACAACTCAATGATGAGTTTAAAATGTTCTAAGGTGCACCTGTATGCACAATTGTGGAATTTTCTTTGTGTCTTAATGAAGACAACTGTTGACAGTCACCGGAAAAGGTCAATCTATTATCTCACTTCTTCAAACCATCCGACTTGTTTTATGACTGAAGAAGGTCTGTCAGCATACCACCAGACATAGTGTTGATGACTGATGACTTCAGCAAGTTGTTCCAGTCTGTCGGATGATTATCGACAGGAAATATAGATTCTAAACGCCCAGTCGATGTCCTGTTGATAAGCATCCAAAAGACCAATGGGGCAACTGTTTGTTGTGAAGTTTAGAACAAATGTCCTACAATTCCTGTCCTTTTGAAAATTGTACACGGTGTGTTGAAACCATGTTGAAAAAAACATGTATTTTTCCCGCCAGAGGTTTTAGAACTAGAGCATTGTCTACCAGACTAGTTAGACGGGGTCAATCCTGCCAGTCACTGCTGTCAGCCTGAAAATGACGGCATATGAGTGTGTCCAACTGACATGTTTTCACAACTTTCATGATATTTTGGTCCAAGAAATATAAAATAATATTGTTTGACGCAAAATAATATCATAATTAATTATGAAAATTGCATTTAAAAGAAGTTTTTTTTAGTCAAATTCTTGCACTTGGTCACATGGACCTTGTTCATTGTCAGTTGACCACAGTTACAGTGTGTGTGTCTGTGGCTGTTTTGTCGGAGGGCTTCGGAGTAAGTTGCGACGAAGTTAATGTGGGGAGTGGAGGTGTTTTGACGAGCTATACATTTGACACACTGGGCTCGCTATCCCGGGGCTGGTCGGCGTGCAGCCACGGAGAGATTTATAACTGTTTTGATGATGACGTCTGTGCAGTCAGCCTCTCCAACTCGGCCAGACCAAAGGCAAACAGGAGCGCTCGAGGAGGACGAATGGTCGACAAAGTCCAGCGCCAAAGGGGTGGACGTGTGAAGTGTGACTGGCGGTCACCCGTCATTTGCTGTAGGCCGTGGCGTGAGTGTGTGAGATGCCCCATGACTCGAAACACCTGACGAAAGGAACACATCACCACAGAGGGCTAATGATATTTGTGTGTGTGTGTGTGTGTGTGTGTGTGTGTGTGTGTGTGTGTGTGTGTGCGTGTGTGTGTGTGCGTGTGTGTGTGTGCGTGCGTGCGTGCGTATGTGTGTGTGTGTATGTGTGTGTGTGTGTGTGTGTGTGTGTGTTTAGCTCTTAGGTCAGTGAAAAAACAGGAGCCATGAAATAAAATCCTAATTTCTCTTCACGTGCAGCGCCACTCCCAAAGAGGCTCCGAGAAGAGAAGCCAGACTTTGCTTTTGATATTATAGCGTGTTTGTTTGTGTTAATAGCACTCTCCTCCGGGGTAGCCATCATGTCTAAGACTGGTTCATTTTCTTTGGCAAATGAGCCTCAGCTCAGAAAGTAACTCTAGTCAGGAGACACATGCACGTGTCGTTCATGAGTACCAGACTCCCTCCCGGCGAACAGCGTGTGTAATGTAACGTTTGCCAGTCCTCATGTTTTCCGTCTCCTAATCCTGCCCGTCAGACTAATTCAGAGTTGAGTTGAGAACGATGTACAAGTAACCTAACATACAGTAGCCTATACACTAACATATAGCCTACAGTATTTATGCACAGTGATTGTTGGCTTCAGCTTGGAATAGAAGTCAGTGGGCCACATAGTGTGTTTACGACGATGCATGTACTGTGTGTGTGTGTGTGTGTGTGTATGTGTGTGTTTGTGGGTGTGCGTGCATGTGGGCTCTTGTATGCGAGCGTCACAATATTTGCGTTGTGACGAAATGTTGATGTTGGCCACAGAAGGTTGAGGTGGGGACCCCATTGCTTCCTTATCAGTGTTGTCACAGGACAGGAAGTCCTCCACTATCCCACAATTCACTGTCACAGACTGAGACCCAACATGGCCTCTCCTGCGAGACAGCCTCTTTTCATGTCGTAACGTGTGCATCCTGCAGGAAATATACAGCAGACAAAACGAGACGAGAAGACTGTTTTGGAGTTTTCAATTCCAAAGGCTTCAGAATGAACAAGGGGTTGAGCCTAGTACACAGTGTAGTGACTAACCTTAGTTAACTCGGGGTAGGTCGAAGTAATAAACCTCCTAAAAGAAGAATCCTATGGCCTTGTTTAGCTATATAAGCTTCAGCGTTCCTCTATTAGCAGATTTACCACTCACTCACTGTGTCAAATCATCCAGGTTTGTCCCAAAACTGCCAGGTGACCTTGACCTGACCAGGCTTTTGTGTTGCTCTTTTGAAGGTGATTGACAGTTGACTGATCTCTTCCTTTTCCTGTCTCCAGGGTATGAAGCCAGACAGCTTCTTCAAAGTAAAAGTCCCTGAACTGAAGGAGATCATCGAGGGATGCATCCGCATGAACAAAGATGAAAGGTACATAACATGTTCCACCATCCAGAGACATGGCACCAGAGCATGGATTGGTGAAGTGGCATTAACGAATCACATTTTATGTCACGGAATAAGCAATATCTAGCCAGTAACTTTAATACATTATTTTACATTATAAGATACTTTAGGATGAATGCCATCTGTGCTAAATAATGAAGTGTGCATGCAGTGTAATAAATAAATATGAACAAATATTAAGATTTAGTAGAATAACAAAACTATGCTGGCCATACTGTAGCCTAGAGCTGACCTGTTTTGCCACATGCACCTGTGCTCAATATTGAACTGAAAATTGAGCTTAGCCTACACTACACTACACGTTACTCTGTGTATTTGTAAATACTAACCGATTAGGAAAAAACACAAACATTGCCTGCCATTACTGATATTAGTGTAGCGGCTAATTACTTCATGCTAAGTGCTGAAATTGAATTAGTGTAGGCTACATTTAGGCAAAGTTGTGCTTGGCTCTTTAGTGAATGTCTCCTTCCAGATGCCAGGGCAGCCTTATGAATGTGGAGGTTCACCGTGTGTTTGTTTGTTTAGCAGGCCCATGTGTCTGCAGCTGAGGGGTCGATCCCGAGACTGCCTGTGGGGCCTCTTTAGCACTGCCGACGCTAAGCTAACGCTATGGGCCATCAGCGCCAACACTGACTGTTTGTTTTTATACTGTAGCCTACAAACTACATCAACAGCTCAGACTTTTGGATTGCAGTACCGCGGCTAACGCTAAGCTAGCACTGTGCAACACACTGTGATCACTTCTCTGTACAAAAAGTCTAATTTAAAGACTTACTGTAACATTTTATGAGCAGCACAATAAATAGCACGCTTCTTTGTGTCTAAGTGTGTACATGTGTAGCCCACTTATATTTGAACGTTTTTTCCATATATATATATCATACACCACTATCGTGGTGTGTCTTATTTTGTGTTCTGAGGTCTGTGTTCTAAGTTCTGTATTCTGAGTTCTGTGTTCTGTGTTCTGACACAGGTACACCATCCAGGACCTTCTGGAACACTCGTTCTTCCAGGAGAACACGGGCGTGCGCGTGGAGCTGGCCGAGGAGGACGACATGCACAAGGCCAGCCTCAAGCTGTGGCTCCGCATGGACGACACCAAGAAGCTCCATGGGAAGTACAAGGACAACAACGCCATCGAGTTCCTGTTCGAGCTCTACAAGGACGTCCCCGAGGAGGTCGCCCAGGAGATGGTGAGTTCCACTGACAAACGTGTTGACTACAGTCATTTCCTGTGTATTAGCCGCATTGTGTATAAGCCGCACCACAGTGTTTTATGCAAGTTAAAAGAAACAAAACCGTATGAATACCATATTAACTGACCCCATATATTACGTTAACCTTATAGCTGAGGAAATTTTGCTAAATCTATGTATAAGCTGTGGTTAATAGTTGGGAAAGTACGGTAACACCAAAAACCGTGTGTTCTGTATCATAGCCTGACCACCTTTTCAGATAGAAATTCATGTATTTATCATGTATAAAAAACATACAGAATGCGACATTAGGTTGTTCTTCCCAGGAAGTCACAAGTCAGTCTCTGTACCAGGCTTAGTGATGTGCCATGGCAAAGAAGGAGGAGTTAGCCTGTTGAAATGGAGGCTAACTATTGGCCTAGTTCACCCCAGGAACCACGCTAGAGGTCACGTAGTGTCCGAGACTCTTGGCAGGGATTGGTGCGATGGCAAACATGTGTATCCTGAACTCATTAAAATCAATCAATAGGTTTCAATTTTCTGGCGAGGAACTCTGTGAGTGCCAGTCATCTCTCAGTTCATCAGGCTCGTGTGATGCCGTATCTCCGATCTGTTCCTTCAGCGCTGCACTTGACTGAACTCGTCGGTGCCGATCCTAATTAGCTGACTGTGCCAGACGGCACTGGTCAAGGGCATTGTACCCCTCTCAATGACTTTACTCCAGTGGGCAGGACCTCCGAGAGAGAAATGGAAATTATGGAAGGGAATCCCATTCAATTCAATTCAAAAAAGCTTTATTGGCATGAATGTAAATACAATATTGCCAAAGCATCAATCAAGTTATAATAGTCGAAGAATAATATATACTCACTTGAGTAGGACTGAATATCTACTCTGTGTGCTCAGAAAGCCACTGTTTACAGTATGCTTTCAAGGTTTCGGTGTACAGTGTGCTGACCCAAAGTCCCCAACACGAGACTATACAATCTATACTGTCTGTGTGGAGGGTGGGTTGGACCATATGGGATGTAGGGTCACTCGTGCGGGGCAGCTACGGGTTCCAGAGTCCAGTCCACTTCTGTTTGTCCCACTTTTAGCCTCAGTGTCCCCTCGGAAATGTCAGAATGTTCCATTTTAGAAGGGTTCTATCCCAGGTAAACATGTTTAAGGGTCAGGAAAGAGACGGTAAGGGAATAGACCCTTATTTACTCTGGGGGCCAAGAGAATCTTGCCACAATCTAACCATAATCAACATACATACTGTACATACATACAGTACATACAGTACATACATGGATATACATACACACATGCATACATTAATTGGATATACATACATACGTGCATACATTCATGCACACATACCTACACACTACTACTTCTTTCATTATCGTAATCATTTGCTATAAATGTATGATCCTAATAGTTGAACACTTGAAAACTTTCACCTTGTTTGTCCTGCTCTCTGTGGACTGAGGCACCTAAAGGTTTGCTATCTGTTCTCTGTGGAGAGATTAACGTTTCACCACGTGAGTGGCATGTATATTTCACATACCACTCACGGTGTCTGGCTGTTCTTTGAATGTGTTTGCCGTGCATTCAGTGCAGTTAATAATTTAAAGGAGACCTCTTTTACCTTACCCTTGTTGACCCTCTGTCTCACTCAGAAACACACACACACACACACACACACACACACACACACACCTACACACACACACACACATTCATATTCACACACACGTGCACAAGAGAGCCGCAGGCACATATGTGTACATGCTGGTACACTTACACACACACACACACACACACACACACACACACGCACACACATTCTTCCCCGCTCATATCCAACTCCTGCAGGTGGCACAAGAAAGGCACGTTCCGCTTTGAAAGTGGAACTTTTTCGGGTTCCTGTTTAATTGAGAGCAGGTCAGGGAACCCGTGCGCCACGAGTGTGCCGGAACCCTGCTGGGTT
The DNA here is from genome assembly GCF_963854185.1 of Sardina pilchardus. Classification (NCBI taxonomy): domain Eukaryota; kingdom Metazoa; phylum Chordata; class Actinopteri; order Clupeiformes; family Clupeidae; genus Sardina; species Sardina pilchardus. Next base: position 8,107,564 of record NC_085015.1, on the reverse strand, counting down.
ATGGCCTCGTTAGCCCGCGCTGTTGCGTAAGGACTAGGAGTCAAGGACACAGGAGTCAAGCTGTCCGTCATCGCCACGGAAACCCGATCGCCGGGCTCAGGAAGAGGAGGAGGCTGCACCTTTAATAATAAAATGACTTCCAGACAGAGAGAGGGAGAGAGAGAGAGAGAGAGAGAGAGGGGGAATGATAGAGAGAGAGAAAGAGAGAGAGAACGATAGAGAGAGAGAATTAGAGAGTGAGAGAGAGCGATAGGAAGAGAGAGAGACCAATAGAGAATGATAGAAAGAGAGAGAAAGATGGACAGAGAGAGAGAAAGAGAGAGAGTGATAGGAGAGAGAGAATGAGAGAAAGAGATGGACAGAGAGAGAGAAAAAGAGAGAGTGATAGGGAGCGAGAGGGAGATTGATAGAAGGACAGAGAGAGAGAAAGATAGAAGTGGGGAGAGGATTGCAAAAAAGGCGGCGAGACGCGCGTCCTGCGTGTCAAGGTCAAGGTCGCCGCTAATGAGTTCTCTCCACAATCCCCTCTTTCTCTCCGGCCCTCTCTCGCCCCGCTTGTCATCACCAACAAATTTATCCGTTTTTTTTTGTTCTTTTCTACGGAGCAAGCGGCAGGTTGCAGAGTGGCCTCGTGTCTGGGTTATCACGTCGGCACGGCGACGTTGACCCCCCGCTGATGCGGTGATTAGAGGTGGGATTTAGTTCAAGGACATGATGATGAGATGCTGATTGTCGCCGTGGTAACAGTGGAGCGGAGGGTATGTGCATCCTATCACGTGGAGCAGCACTTACCCTGCGGGGAGGGGAGTTCCGGCCGGGTTTGAAACAGACCAGGCCCTTATCTGGGCCAAATGTGGCCCACCTCTGTGTCTGCTAGAGCAGGGGCCGGCTTTCAGAGCTCTACATGCAAGTGGATGATAGCAAACGTGAAGCCCATTTAGCGTTCACTGTAGAATAAAGATGACTGGGTGATTGAGGTTTGCAGGTGTGTAGAGAGAATGTGTTGACCTTTACACGTGTACTGAACAAGCCTCTCTTCTTTTTTGTGCTCTGTTTTTTCCTCTGGGGTTACTCTCTCCGCTCTCATCTCATCTCTCTATCTGTCACTCGTTCTTTTTGTCTCTTCTCTCCTCTCTCATCACTCTCTCTCTCTTCCGCTCCATCTCTCTTTCTTTCTCTTTCTCTCTTTCACTCTCTCCGTGTCTATCTCGTCCATCTCTCTCTCTCTCTTTCTCTCTCTCTCTATCTGTCTCTTTCTCAGGTGGTGCTGGGTTTCGTGTGCGAGGCCGACTACAAGCTGGTCGCCAAGGCGATGAGGGACCGCGTGACGGCCATCAAGCGGCAGCGCGAGCGCCAACGTCGCCTGGTCGAGGAACAGAAACGCCGTCACCACGACGACACCATCGAGGAAGAGCCGGAGCCTCTCTCCCCGAGGCCCGTTACCCAGCCGACGCAAAGCCCCTCCCCTTTACCACCTCCAACCCCACCCACCCCCATACAGACCCCTCCCACTCCAATGTCACCTGACTCCGCCCTGTCCATGATTGGCGGGTCAGTCGACTCTGCCCCGTTTGCGATCAGCGGGTCGGTGGACTCGGCCGTTTCCATGGTGAACGGTTCGCTGGACTCCGGGATGACCGGGAGCTTCCCGCTGGAGGAGCGTGAGGAGCCGGAAGCCGACCAACACTTCCACATCCGACACGTCAGCTGCTCCTCAGCCAACTGTGAGTCTCACACACACATAACCGCTATCAAATGCACACACACAAACAAACAAACAAATGAATAAATGCACACATGCGCGCGCACACACACACACACACACACATACACTCAAACAAACAAACAAACACACATTTGATATAATTTATTTGATTCCACTTTACAAGTCAAGTTACAAGTTACAAGTTACTGTAGGAATCAAATCTCCTGAATAATCCAGTAGATTTAAGCAGTTCAGCAATCACGCACACACACACACACACACACACACACACACACACACACACACACACACACACACACACACACACACACACACACACCACACACACACACACACACACACACACATAATGTATGGATATGTATCTACATACATAAATCACTATCACATACACACAGACACACACACCGACAGACAGGCATGCGTCTAATACCCCTGTCATTCCGACTAATTTACAACACGCCTTAGATGTTAACGAGAACATCTCTGGTACAAGATGTCCTTTACACAACACGAGAGCATCAGGTTATCCCCCCGAGTGCCTGAAGACAGCTGCTCGTAGTTTGGGTCTTCCTCCTCCTCCTCCTCCTCCTCCTTCTCCAAATCTTCATCTTCGTCTTCACAGCAGAGGAGGAGATATGCTGTAATGAAGCAAACGAGCTGCAGAAGTCTGTGTGAAAAACAAAGCCATCATTCGTGGCCGCTGGCAAAGGCCTCGTGTTGTGCTGACATTCTTCTCCACTGGTGTGGCCGCTTTGGGTTGCAGCACGTCTATGTTAAGCCCACGAAAAGCGAAGCGAATTCTGCTGCACGCATAAAAAACATATTGTGTTCTGGGGTTTCACTGGAAATGCTTTAGACACTTCTGGGTCAAGTTCTCCCACTATAACCTTATAGTTAACGAGGACACAAAGACAAATGCTCTAGTATGGCCCTGATACAGCCCTGATATGGCCCTGATATGGCTCTGATATGGCCCTGATACAGCCCTAATATGGCCCTGATATGGTTCTAACGTGGCCCTGATATGGCCCTGATATGGCTCTAATATGGCTCTGATATGGCTCTGATACAGCCCTAATATGGCCCTTATATAGCCCTGATATGCCCTGATGTAGACGGGATCTGATCCTGAGCCTTAAGCTGTGTGGCATCACGTCTGTTGAGCCCACCCGTGTGCTGGTTCTGGTTCTGTTTTGGAGCTTTAGCGGATCCCTGACTGACGCTTCCTCTGGAGAAGATCCAGTCATGTTCGTTCAGAGCCAGCTTGTGCATTCGGGATCTG
>NC_085015.1:8079553-8084553 GCF_963854185.1 Sardina pilchardus | reverse complement strand
GCTTATAGTTTTGCTGTAGAATCAGTGAATGAACCCAACAGCAAAGAAGTGATATTCAATCAATCGCATACTGGTGTATATTTGAGATGGGTGTTGCTTGTAGAAGCCACATATACAAGGAGTAAGCATCCAAATATCATGTTTCTTTCGTCTTCTTAAGACATATATTCTATGTTGATTAATGTCATTGTTATTTTTTGCATAGTGCAAAGTTGTTGAATGATTACATTGTTCATAAATGTACATATTTCTCACCGCATGACATGAATAGAGGCACTGACTTTTGCAAAAATTTCACTGAACTTCTATAATTGTTTCTACATAATATATCATATTGTCTTCAGTTTATGCTCACTTTGCAATCTGAAACAAATTTTTCGATCAAATCTTTTCAGCAGAATTTTCAATACAAAAGTAGGAAATTGTCTTCAGTATTATATGGGGGAACATGTCATAACTGCTTACCACATTGTACTGTACATGCTTAGAAGAAAATTATTACATCCAGATGTACAATCAATATCTAAAAATAATGGATTAATTGGAGAAACTATGCACCTTCGCACTTTGGGATAAATCAACTGCCTTTCTATACCACCAGAATATCAGCATTAATGTGTGTGGTTACTGTCTGACACAGTACCTGAGAAATGAGATGGGGTATGTTGAATAGATGCAGGGTAACCGTCTTTGTCTGCTTTTGTCAGAAGAGAATATTCTGGAACCCTCAGAACCAACTCTTATTGGCTGGAATCTAGGGTGGAATCTAGAATCTAGTATTAGCGTCTATGGGTTCAGAGAACATGTATCCCCCTAGACAGGAGTGACCATCACTCATTCTTTAAAACCATCTCATCTTCAGTCTTCTTATTTTATTTTACATGCTTTTACATTTACACATCTGTCACTATGAGCCATTCATATCTGTGGGTCATCGTGTCTCCTCTCTGACTGCAAGCATCTGATGCATAGGTATCTGTAAAGTGTTTCTTAATACTATCAAAAGGGGCTAAAAAAATCTGTATTATGCTGAAAATAATTTGTTTGTTTGTTCAGGCTTGGTGACAAGCTCAGAGACAGTAAACTAGAAATGTGTTCTGATTCACAGTGAATTTTCAGTTAAGGATGATTTTGCCAGGTGTGCTGCCGGCTGTGGTGAAACTGTATATAACTTATTGTGTTGATTAGGGATGCACCGATATCGACACTGACATAGAACATAACCTTGTTGAAAACAATAACCCTTTTCAGGTCTTTCGGGCCTTCAAAGCACATTTACCAAGTGCAGAATTGACGGAACATGACTGATGATCATCAGTCACTGCCATTGGAAATTGTCATGAATTTGCGGACAGCCGACATCTGTCAACAAGGCCGATGTTGGACGATATATTGGTGCATCCCTAGTTTTGAGTTTCCTGTTTGAATTTGCTTTCAGGACACATTGCACCTTTGCAAGACAGAATCCTCGGAGTTGAGCCACACATACATACATACACACACACCAAAACACTGTGGACTAGGTAGATGACAGGTAACTCTAGACCGAGTAAGAGCCTGGAACAGGACAAATCTGCTCCACAGTCAGTTGCATTCTGGGTTGTCTGGTTGTGTACAGTAGCTTGTCTGAATGTAATATCCAAAGACAACAACAATAATGAGTCAGATGTATTGCAAAGCTGTGAATCTTCAATAATTGCCTTGTGAAACGCACACACTGAGAAATACTTTAAAGATTGTATTCATAGCAGACGTTGGGAATAAGATTATATATATTATATTATATATTTTTAGAGCAAAAATGTGATGGGAATATTAGCATATGATTGGTGATTGTGATGCTTTTGATTGCAAAGCTGCTAGCAATATTGCCACGCTAACTCTGTGCCTTTCCTCATTTTTGAATACGTAGTGACTCTTAATATTTGTACAGATAATAAACATTTGAGTTCAAGACTGAGCGTTATGTCTTTTTTGTGATTGTTCTTGAAATCATTTCTTGACCATAATCTGCGACAATACAAAAGTGAAAGCTTGTAAAGAGCAATGACACTATAATTTATTATTGGAAAATCAGGTTCAAACAGTCTTACAATATATCCTACCATTTAATTACAATTCCCACAACCAGTGTTGTATAATATTTTCATGAACATCCTGAGGATGTGACTTAATTCCCGCTTTATGTTGCATTACCTGTCGTTAAACGAGGACTTGATGATAGTGTGAGCAATGAAAGAAAATTTAACACACGAACACAGTTTCTATTATGTACACAGACATAAAGACATTACCCTATGCTTGACAGATAGTAAGCAGTCCTCGAAGCAGGCCAAGACTGCAGAAATAAGGAGGCTGAAAGACTTCTTGCGCCCCCTAGTGTCAGCTTTGTAGAACAAACTGTCAGCAGAGGGTAAAACACATGTCCGCCCACTTCAGTTCAAAAAGTCAGTGCAAACAAGTGTCCAAGCATGAGGACACGCCGGACGAAGCCCGTTTGTACACATATCCGTTCTCATTTGGCCTCTGCCTTAGACACTTGCGCTCTGATAAATTTGGCCTCCTCATCAATTTCGTCCATGATCCTCTCTTGTTTCACCGCGTGGATCGTGTAGGCATCTGATAACGTTCAGTTAAAGTGACTCAGCATCATCATGATACAAACTGCATTCTTTAAAAGTTAATGTAATGTCACTGTCAAAAACAGTGTATGGGAGTGTATTCACAGTATACGGTGGGAGTATATGAGGATAACTGTTTTTCCCAAGTTCTCCCACATCTTTCATTATAGCCTATGCCTATTCCATCTCAACAATCGTGACAGAGGAACTTCCATGGCCCTGGTCCAAAGCTGCTATTTGGTAATGGTAACCCTGTTGTTCTTTAACTCTCGTATGTCAGCGAATAGCACAACATCAGCAAAATAAGGTAACTACTGTAAACCACATAATCTAACACAGTGACATGACATTTAGCCTACTGGCTAACAGCTAGCATAGTTCAAAGTGTCCTTTTACCCATATTAGCTGATCACTTCATACTTGTCGAAACGACTGACACACTAAGCTGATACCTGAAAGGAGTCTTCATACTAAACTGTTACAATAAAAGTAAATCAAGGTGTCAAAGACTATTACGTATCCCCACATAACCTTGTATAACACCACAGCTATCTGCGTTGAGAACGGAAAGGATACAGATGCCCGTGACCACAGCGGCAATTGCAAGGCCCGTGAGGATATTTCGACCCCGTAGCTTCTGTGATCTCTTCTTCCACTGTTCGACTTCCACATGCTGGATGAACTGCATCTGTTCACGCGTCAGACTCTCCTTTGCTGGGTCAATTCTCTTGGCAAATTCAGCGTCCGAGCCCCCTTTACTGCCTTGATCAGCCATGTTTCACTTTCACGTTGTGCAAGTATGCAAGTGGATGACGGGAAGGTCGGACGTCAAAATACACCTACTTTGTGCGGATATAACAAGTGTGTGACCAGGAGAGTGTAATGAAAGAGGCGCATCCATATGACACGCCGATCATTTTCATTTCGCATGCGCAATAGGAGTTCAGTGTCTGGTTGTGTGGAAAGTGCGCCACCTAGCGTGTAGGAGATTGAACCATCTATGTTACTGTAGACTTCACTGTTGATTGAACAGCAGAGTTATTTTATGTTTTATGGTTATGGTTATGGAATTTAGCAGATGCTTATGCTTATTGTTCGTTTTGAAAAGTTGGCAAGAAAACATTAGGGAAAACCAAATAATATAATACTGTTCTGGCCACTTGATGGCAGACTTTGCTAATACGTGAACTCACCAGTTAGGCCCCCTGTAGGGCCTATATACCTGGCCACTCAGTATTACCTATTGAAGAAGGAATAACATTTCAGTTTACAAAGTCATGACAGGATGCTTCAGTCATGTTAATTATTCTGTTGTTAACTTCTCTTGTTACTGTAACTACTCAGCTTAGACTGAAGACTGAAAAATACAGCAAAGCAAGCCTGGTTTTGTTATCTGTGTGTATGCTACACCTACTGGACACCATGAGGTAAGTGCTCCTGCGAGATTAGTTGCCACTAGGTGGCGCTATAATAAAGGTAATTACACCTTCAGTTCCTGCCAACCTCCACCTCTTCCTCAATTCCTCTTGTCTCATGGCTCAACCAAGCCTTTGTCAGAGCCTTTATGAGAGCATACAATACTAAGTTCCAGTGTTACGATGGAGATAGCAATGTCGACTACAACCTTTAAACATGTGGGGTTTTGAGCATTCTAACATAAGATTCCATTCTGCAACAATTCAAGGCTCTAAAATTCTGTGTTGGATTCTCAACGAACCCTGCATATTCTTTAGAACGTTCATTTTCCAAAATTCTCGTCAACAACACTGGTGTAACGGTACATTTTTAAAGGCTAAACCATTTTAATCCCTTTAGCGTTAGACTTCTCTATTATAATGCACTGAAATCCTACACAACAGGGGTCCACAGTGCACGTCTCTGGCTGTGACCGGATCCAACTTGACTTGAAGAGATGACCAATCGACCCCAACCATGTTTTCCCGTGTCCCTGAATGAATTCACATGCTGGTGTCAGAGGGGCTATGAATGAGACACATGACCATGCAGTAATCTCAGTCCAAGCTGTTTTCTTCTCCTGTGACACACACACACACACACACACACACACACACATACACACACAAACAAAAGCACAAATGCTGTATATACACACACACACACACACACTAACACACACAATACACACGCACACACAAACACACGCACACATGCACACACACACACACACACACACACACACACACACACACACACACACACACACACACACACACACACACACACACACACATACTGTATACACACACACACACACACACACACACACACACACACACACACTAACACACACAGAGAGCAAGAGTAATTGTATGTCCCCTATCCTGTTTGTTGCTGTTAGAAGGTGACTGTCACAATGTC
>NC_085015.1:8062053-8069553 GCF_963854185.1 Sardina pilchardus | reverse complement strand
TTGAATTGGATACCATACAGGAGTTTGCTATAGCCAATAGGATCTCAAAACCGTATGCTATTATGAACGTGCCTTGCCATAGAGAAACACATGATAACGTTGGATTATGAACAGCTATTATCGCACACAAAAACATAGGGTAAGTGGAGCTAAATGAAGTTATTATTTTGCTGTCACTTGGTCTGTTTTATAACTTAAAAGGTTGTATTTGGTATCTGTGTGGATAGCTCTAGCTCTCCTCTTTCATCTGACATGCGTGTCATCTTTATGATCGCGATTTCACGAGTAAATCAAACGAGAGCTAGTATATGACATTATTATTTGTTTGTCACTTCGTCTGTTTTTATAACACAAAAGGATCGATGTATTTGGTATCAATGGAAAGCTCTGTTTCCCCTCTTTCATCTGATATGCGTAGCATCTCTGTGCGATGACGGGTTTGCCAGTAATTCAAGCGAGACTGGATGTGCGGGTGTATGCAGAGCAATATAGACTGTAAATATGATATACTTTGATTTAACTTCATGACTTTCATACTTGATCGTACAGACACGTGCCTAGTCTCGTTGGAAAGCCCCGCTTCTGCTCTTTCGTGCAATACAGGTCTCATCTCGCTGCGACTAATAATTGCGGAGCAATGTAACAGTGAAGAATGGGTGTGTTTTTTGATGCACTTTGCGCTAGTCGGGCTCAATATGTGTGGATTGTTTGCACTCTTTTGGACACAGATCCACTGTTTATAAGCCGATAGCATACATGTAGGCTACTATTTGTAAGACAGGACAGGACAGGAGCACACAAAATCACGTAACCCACCATTCAATCTCTATTGACGAAATTCTCGCTTGTCGCACCAGTAAACGCTCTGAGGTCTCGGGGCCCCCTAACGGCTCGGGGCTCCAAGCAGTTGCTTGCCATGCCTGTCGGCAAGTTGCGCCCCTGCACACACACACACACACACACACACACACACACACACACACACACACACACATGCACAAGCACAGACACACACACACACACACACGCACACATACACACACACACACATGCACAAGCACACACACAAACACAAACACACACACACATACACACACACACACACAAACACACACACACGCACACATACACACACACACACACACACACACACACAAAGACACTATTTACACCTACATGTAGGTATGCCTTTATTAAAATAATGATTAAACACATGCACCAATGATTAGTTAGGGTGTGGATACATGTTTTATAAAATACTTCCTAAAACTTTAACTCATGATTAACTCAGGTGTTACAAGCAAGGGGTTAGTTAAGGATCTTTTGTGAGCTCAACTAAAGTAAGGACACTTTTACCCAAAGTGACTTACCGTACACATGGCAATAAAACAGTGGCAGGAAGGTATTGAACCCACAACTTTTCAGGCTAATGCTAGCAGCTCCTTGCAATAAAGTTTCTATTCTATTTGCCCCAAAAAAGATTTAAAAAAAAGAAAAAAGAATTGTCATGTCTGGAATAGACATGATATCCAGAAATTCCATGACCCATAGAAATGCTTAATAAATGCTTAATAGTGTGTAGTTATTATAAAGTGTTGTCAATTGCTATTACCTCTGATAAGTATGTTATGTTTTCATCGGGTTTGTTTGTCTGTCTGTCTGTTTGTCTGTTTGCTTGTTTGTTTGTTTGTTTGTTTGTTCGCAAGATTCAGGGAAGGTCTGAAATTACCCAAGGAAGAAACGATTAAACTTGGGAGTGATCCGTATCACCGTCTGGATTCAGGAGGCAGTCATGTTTTCACTTGGAGGAGGTTTGCGCTCTCTGAGTGCTTTTCTATAGTTATAAAGTGTTACCGATTATTCTAACTGGTTCTACTCGAGATAATGTCAAACGCCAGCACAGACTTTCAGTCAGAGGCCGATTCAGAGCCGTGTCAGCCTAGATCGGGCCCAATGTGGTTAGTATATCAGAGGATGGTGGCAAAGCTGTCTACCGGTATACTCTTTCTTATTGATGTTGTTTTTTTAAGCTGCTCCGTTATTGAATGAGTCCCATCGAAGGATCGGCTGTATGTAATGGGAGGAATGGAGGGGCAAATGAAGGGGTGTGTGAGTGTGTGTGTGAGTGTGTGTGTGTGTGTGTGTGTGTATGTGCGCGCGTTTAATCAGCCATAAGGGAACCAAACCATAATGAGAGGGATCCAAGTTCAGCTGTTGTGTAACTTATGCCCTGGGAGGTCTGCTCGGATCTGAATGCAATTTAATTTATGCAAATGAGGCCGGCATTCCAGCGCATCGAGGCAGGGCAAGAGTGAACCATCAGCGCGTGACAGCAATTAAAAAACGCAACCGTTTCCTTATTTGATCAAGAGGGGGGATTTTTTTTTCTCCGCAATCCTGTGAGCTAACGTTGCTAACTTTGGTCACCGAGTCTCAAAAAATCAACACAACAACGTTTTTGTTCCTGCCACTGAGACCGGCAACGCTGGTTTTGTAGAGTGAGCACAAGAGGTCTTTTTCAGGGTCACTTCACCCAATGAACCCCCCCCCCCCCCCCCACCCCACCCCCCACCCCACCCCACTCCCTCACCCCGCACCCCAGCCATCGCCTTCTTTCAGGCCGAACCAGAGGGTAGCGGTGGGGTTGTATGCCACCTTCTAGTCCTGGATCCCTAGCGGTGTACACAAACCCACAGTCCCGTCTGTGAATAGCTGTGGCAAATCAGAGGGCTTTTTCCCCTTTCCACCACCCCCCACCCCCATCCCACACACACACACACACACACACTCGGCTTTGATGTGCTGGTGAGGGGTCGGGGCAAACCCGGAGACCGAGGCCGAGTTCGAGACCCAGTCAAGGGTTCATTTGCAGTTCAGGAGGGTATCCGAGGGTGACAGGGAACGAGTGTCGCCACCGGCTCTGTTTTCACACACGAGTCAACACAGCCATCAAATGTGGCCCGGACCGGTCCAAGGCACAGGACTGTGAAGCGGCTGACCACACAGTCAGAACCCTCTCGATTCTAACCCGGGTCTGATCGAGGCAATGCTTAGATTGTGCCATATCATATCATTCTTCTATATCGTTAACATTTTTCATATCGCAATATCTAGATGATGTCGTTGCGTGATTATATTTTTGCAACTACAAAGTGTTTATTTTATCTGAAGTCACAGAGAAACATTCACACAGACACATAAATACAAGACATGGGGTGTTGAGGTATCAGCTGTGGTGGTCATTTTGTGTTGTTCAGTATGACTATTGCAGAAGGGATGAAGGATTTCTTGTAAGAAATCCTTTCCCCATAACTCTTAGCCTGACTCGTTAGCCTCGTTAACTTGTTAGCCTGTCGTTAGTGATTGAACTCCAGTGATTTCAAACCTCAGACAGGCGTCCACCAACCAAGAAATACACGTTTGCCAATGGATGGAGGCCAGCCTCTCTGTGAGGTCAGATAGCCATGGTATCCAGGCTATATAACGCTATGGGCTAAAGGGGATACAGTAGTGTGGTCCGTCGGATAAAGAGAGGCAGCACATGTTCCGCAAGTGTAATATTGATCTCATGAATGGATCATGGCTGCGCATGGCCGTGCAGGCTCTTACCTTCTCAATGATAAAACCTGCTTCATCAAGACTCTCTCTTTCTCCTTCTCTTTTTCTTTCTCTCTATCTCTGTCTCTCTCTCACACACACACACACACACACACAATTTCTCTCTCTCTTCTCTCTCACTCTGTCTCTGAAATGTTTGAAATAGGCCAAGATGAGACCTTGTACTTTTGTTGCCTTACTACAATGTGTAATATTCAATTCTCACAATTCATGAATGGGTCTGGCTGTCCAAAACCACATTTGCCGTTGTGTTGCGTTGAGGTAATGGACAGGATAATGTATAGGGTCTAATCTAACCAAACTTGAGAAATGTCTAAACTCAAAACAGAAAACACTGACAGACAAGACCCATTTGTCATCCTGATAACTAACCCTACCTTAAACACCTCTCACAGAGTTTTATCCCCGATGGATAAGAGTGCTCATGTGACGATGATGAGGATGATGAAGGCTCCAGTAGGCCGCCAAAGTCATCTTCAGAAGAGAGGCCAGACAGAGCGAGAGAGAGAGAGAGCAACCAGATGGAGTGAGAGAGAGAGAGCAAGCAGACGGAGTGAGAGAGAGAGAGCAACCAGACGGAGTGAGAGAGAGAGAGCAACCAGACGGAGTGAGAGAGAGAGCAAGAGAGAGAGAGCAACCAGACGGAGTGAGAGAGAGAGAGAGAGCAACCAGACGGCGTGAGAGAGAGAGAGCAAGCAGACAGAGTGAGAGAGGTCAGAGAGTTTCCGTAAGTGTCATCTCCTCTCTGCCTTATGTCACACGGATCATGCAGGAGTTTCCTCCTTTTCTTCTTAACGATAAGCTGCTTTATCAAGACTGCACTCTCTATTCCTCTCTATTCTCTTTCCCATTGCGCACTCTCTCACACACACACACTCACACACCGCCTCTTTCACACACACATTTCTCTCTCTCTCTCTTGCTCTCAATCTTGTTGTTACTCTCTTTCTCAATTCAGTTCAATTCAAAAACCTTTATTGCCATTGCCATTCATAAAGGAAGAATTGCACTCTCATTGCACTCTCTCTTTTTCTCTCTCCCTGTCTTTCTCTCTCTCTCTTTCGCTCTCTCGCTCCCTCGTTGCCCTCTGAAGTGTACTATATTAGACCCAGCTTGTACGTTGGTCTGTTAGTCTGTTTCTGGTCTTCAGGGCCCCTGACCAAATCCAACTTGTCATCACCACTATCTCAGAGGACCTCATTTAAAGGTCTTTGGTCTTGTAAACCCCTTTGTATTTTATCTGCTGATCACAACCGTGAAAGTTAAGTGCACTGTGACAGTGCGAGATACTCGCAGGAAACCTCGGTAATGTGATTGTCCACATGAAAGCCTGGAGACGGACCTGAACATATCAACGAGACAAATTAGGTATGGGGTTTCTGGTACGACCTGCCGTCTGCTGTTGATCTTACACCATGACATATATATTTAATATTAACATATATATTACATATTCAATATATATAATATGTTGAACACTTTTGTGTTGAAATTTTCCTCTCAGATTATGTGTATGGTGCAATGACTGTAAAGTCTATATGTACACACACACACACACACACACACACACACACACACACACAGACATTGGTATGGTGCTTCTGAAGTAACACGTTTTGGCAAAGAAAGCCGGACATTTTCTCTTGAAACCAAACAAATGACTTTTTGAATATCTACAAACAATCCTGTAGTGAACTCAGCGAGGCTCTGGCCCATGCAGCCACTGTATTGTCTGTCAGGAGCCGCATACTTTGAGGCTGAAGGAAGGGCTTTTGGTGGACGCAGGCAGGCAGCAGCACTCAGACTGATGGCTAATGTTGCGTGTGTATTCTGGCTGAACTCAGGTCCGCAGGAAAACAGAGTGTCTCTCTCGCTGACTGATGGAGGGGGATACAAGAACCCTCGCAAGGTGAAGCAGAGGGCAACTTTCAGGGAATTTGTGTGTGTGTGTGTGTGTGTGTGTGTTTGTGTGTGTGTGTGTGTGTGTATAGGTGAGAGAGAGAGCGAGAGTGTATGTGTGTGTGTGTGTGTGTGTGTGTGTGTGTGTGTGTGTGTGTGTTAAGACAGAGATATAATGTGTGTGTGTGTGTGTGTGTATGTGTGTGTGTGAGAGAGAGAGAGCGAGAGAGAGAGAGACAGTGTTAAGGCAGAGATGTAATGTGTGTGTGAGTGTGTGTGAGAAAGAGAGATAGAGAGAGGGAGTGGAATCAGGTATGTCTATGTAGGGTGTGCATATGGTGTGCATGTGCTGTAGTAGGCCTAGATACATTTGTTAACCAATGCTTTGTGTGTGCGCATATTATATATGTTAACCAATACTGTGTGTGTGTGTGTGTGTGTGTGTGTGTGTGTGTGTGTGTGTGTGTGTGTGTGTGTGTGGCCTCCTTCTCCCCTTTCAACCTCTGTACTGACGTCTCCGCAAACGTGCCATGCCACCACTAGTCACCTCTCCACTCCTTCCCCTCTCCTCTCCTCTTCTCTTCTTTTCTCATCCCTCTCTCTCTCTCTCTCTCTCTCTCATCTCTATAGAAGAGACCAGACAGGTCCTTTGATGGTGACAATGAAAGATGGCCGACACTAAAACAAACAGGGGGGGGGGGCTTGGGTCTATGATTGATCATGTGATGTGTGGCCCGAGCAAAAGTGAAAATGGATGATAAATGTGAGGGGGGGGGGGGGGGGTGCAGGGGGAGGGGGAAGGATGGGGGGGGGTTAAGGTCTCTCCGTAGGCACAGCTAATGGATCTCACAGGGTGATGAGACTGTCTCACCTAAAGAGCAGGCCCCCCTTTCAAATGGGCGCTGAAATCTGGGGAAAGTGAGCTCAGACTCGGAGGTCATGGATACGATACCACCGCAGCGGGGGGGGGGGGGGGGGGAGACGAGACGGGGGGGCATTGGTTCAGCGCTCCGCTCTCTACACTCGGGGAAGTGGGAAGCCGTGGTGGCAGCAGCAGTGTTAATGTAACTCACAACCTCGCCGATAAAGGGCTGACCTTTGACCTCTTAGTGTAAATATTTTCTTTTTCCTCACTTGGGGTCGCACAGGCAGGCAGAGCCCTGCCACCGACAGACCCACTCCGCATCTCATCTCATTTCATTTCATTTAATTTTTTTCCCTTTTCTCTCTCTTTTCAAAATTTAAGAGATATTAACTCGATCTCGATTTGTGTTGTAGCACGACTCACCAGTTATCAAACCTTGTTCGCACTGTTCTGGGTGTTCTTTAGTGGTTGTCAGGATCTCTTTAGTTGGACTGTTGAATTCCCTTCTCCCACTTTCCCTCCCTCTCTCCCTCTCTCTCTCTCTCTCCTTCTCTCCCTCCCTCCCTCCTTCTCTCCCTCCCTTTCTCCTCAGGCCAGACGAATTGAGGGCCTGTAAACAAGGCCTGAATCAAAGCATTTTAATGTGAGGGGCGGCCCTGTTTGCGCCCATTTTACGTTCCTTAGAGGAGTGTGTGTGTGTGTGGGGGGGGGGGGGTGTTGATGATCTGAAAGTGCTACTATTCCTATTGATGCCAACCCCCCCACCCCCTGTCCCTTACACACACACAAACAAACACACACACACACACACACACACACACACACCCCTTCCCCTGTCCCTCTTCAAACTCCTTTCAGATACACACCTCAGCCCTTCACAGCACAGCCCGAGTGTGACAGGAGTGTAAAATGCAAAGTAGGTCCCGGCGGCAACAACAACGCGACAGGGAACAGGGAACAGGGTCCAGGGAACGGCCAGTTCAAAGGGAACGACCGGGGGACAATAGGGAAGGCAGTGGCTAATTGCCATGCTAATTCTTCACTCGAGGGTCACTTTCAGGAGACAGGGTAGAAAGTTACGAGCGGCAGGAATGTCGAACAAGGAGGGGCGTCTGTGT
>NC_085015.1:7992053-8059553 GCF_963854185.1 Sardina pilchardus | reverse complement strand
TGCCTGCACACAGTCACGCATTTGCCGTCCACATCACCGGT
This sequence comes from Sardina pilchardus, assembly GCF_963854185.1. NCBI lineage: Eukaryota > Metazoa > Chordata > Actinopteri > Clupeiformes > Clupeidae > Sardina > Sardina pilchardus. The sequence continues at coordinate 8,059,512 of NC_085015.1, read as the reverse complement.
CAGATTCCCGCACAGGGAATAATAAGCCTCGTTCTGGACTGTAGGGGGACTTCCGCGGAATATCCCGTTGAAAAAGAGACAGCAAGTACTGAACACTGAACTGTTGGACATGCACACTCAAAGGGCACGTGAAGTTCACCTGTAAAGCTTATAGCAGATTTTAGGTTCATCCTGAAATTATTCTATCTATCTATCTATCCAGCTATCTATCTGAAGAGCTCTTTTCCAAAACGCTTTCCAAAATCCATTTTTGAAAACATTAAAAAGTCATGTTATTTAATTTGATTAAATTGTATTACAGGTAATATCAATACAAATGCAGTTGTTTTGTTTTGATTGAGTAAATATAAATCAACTAAACATAAACCAATACAGCTCCACTGAAATTACTTGGAAAACAAAATTAAAAGAAACGATTTATGAAAATTCATTAAAATGGTGGATATACTGTAGCATTTTGGAAAATAACTCTTCATCTATATATCTATATCTATCTATCTTTTATTTGAAACCTAATGTCCATACACTCCCAGTGGCCCAGGTCTATCATTGGCTTATTGGCCAGCCTCTGATAACTATTTGTTGGGTCATTAATTCAGCACAGTGAGTGATTCTCTCTCCTCCAAGAAAATAGAAAAAAGAGAGAAACTTTGGCTCTCGTAAGTATTTGTCGGGTCATTCATTCAGTACAGTGAATGATTCTCTCTTCGGAGACAATAATCTGATAAACTTTGGCTCTGCTACACTTTCTGGGTGCTCCTTCCCTTTCAACATGTTCTTGGAAGATTGGAGATTTTCATGAGAACATTATCAGCAGCAACCACAAGTATGTTCCTCAGATAAGGCCGCGCTGATTGCGGCGTTAAGTGACTGGCGTTGCCCTTTCGGCCTGCTGTTATCATCTGACCAACTGTACGCGTGTGGCGTTTTAAAGAATGCTCGAGGAGGGGGGAAAAGTTGGTCAAGATGGCAGACATCTTTTGCCATGATCTGGAACTAAACCGAATCAGTTCTGGAGTGAACTGCTACTCGGTGCCATAGATATGCTCGGTGCTACAAGAGTTGCCATGACATCAACTCAGCTGTTTCCTATTGTGACACAAAGCGTTCCATCCCATTGGCTGCTTCTGATAAACTCCCATTCTGGTATTTCCATCATAACGGAGAAAGACAAAACAGAAAACAAATACCAAGACACACACACACACACACACACACACACACACACACACACACACACAAACTCTGGAATCAAAACTATGTATAGTGGTGTTTGGGGGCCAGGGTCTGTGTGTCTGATGGATGGGTTGTGTGAGGTGTGTGTGTGTGTGTGTGTGTGTGTGTGTGTGTGTGTGTGTGTGTGTGTGTGTGTGTGACTTCTCTCCATCAGATCCCAGAGGTCACCAAATAGTCTCATTATCCTATCATCTCGTATTAAAATAAAATATACACACACACACACACACACACACACAAACACACACACACACACACACAAATACGTCACAGATACACAGGCAGGTCAGGCACTTAATTCTGCTAGGACATCTGCTAGGTGTGACAGCCAAATATATATATTTCAAAAATTATATTCTAAAAAAAATCTTTTTAAAATACAGTATATGATATGAATTAGGTAAAAAAATACAACCAAATAAAGAGATGAAAATATCATCAATGCCACTGATTTCCACCTGCTTACTTTCACAGTATAGGTATTATTTTCATACAACTAATTTGCCAAATGCCAATCAATATAAAATAGCACAATTAACATCCCATCTAAAGACCCCATGCATAATCCACACCAATGCAGAAATTACAATAAAACACATTTAAAGTTAAAGTTGAGTGATATTTAGCAGACTTCTATCCAAAGCAATGAATTAGCGAGCCAATTACAACTAGGGGTAGGGGATGACTAGGGCTCAGATTGAACGAGTATGGCTGGTAATATAGCCAGGACATCAGAGAACCCTCTGCTGTTTGCAATAAGTATCATGGGATCTTCAATGACCACTTTGTGGCACGACCTCTGTTTAACGTCTCATCCAAAAGGACAACATCTCCTACAACACAGTTTCCAGGTCATTGCGCCATGATTCATTTTGGCAAGATGGAAGATTGCCACCTTACTAGCCTCGTCAGTTTTCCCAGGACGTCTCTCAACTACCCAAGCCTGCTTAGCTTCAGTCATTCAGCAGAGACAGGGTATCAGTCGGTCTGGCCGCTGTAACGCCTGGTTCGCATCATACATCCCCCTGACAGTCTGCTATCTGTTACAGTGTGGATGGATGTCACATACTAAGCTTACAGCATCCTATAATCCTCCTAGATAACAAGGCTTTAGAGATTCTAGACAAGGGGCGTCACTAGACCCATTTTACTGGCTCCCCCAGTAAATAAGTTCAGGTTTTTAACTAGCTCCTGTTGCCTCTTTGGCTGCAGATTATTATTATCAATGCCATTATTGGACTGTGCATCCAGTAGTTTTGGGTCTAGTGACGTCCTTGTTCTAGACTAGCTCTGATCCTCTCCCAGACTCCACACTGGCCCAGAGGTACCTGCAAAGGGATGTGTAAGCTGCGCCATGCTGACTTCCTGGTTCTGGAACCCCCGAGATCAAACTGGTCAACTTTTAAATGTATTAATTTAACAGACACTGCTGTCCATAGTGACTTGCGTTTATCAACTATATTACAAGGGATTACAAAGTCCCCAAAGGGCACAGCGGTTCAAAGGGCACAGCGGCAGGAGCCCGGGAATTGAACCCACAACTTTTCAGACTACTGCATGCTAGCACAGCTCCTTAACCACTACACTACTACCAACTTGTTGCATCTCTCCTAAATTCTATGCATTCTATAGCATCTTCTGCTAGCGTGCCTCTGAAGATGGAGGGAGGGAGGTTTACCAAAGTCCTCATGAGCTGGTTTGGTAATGTGTTTTGGGCAGTAATTGGACATCTATTTTCCTATTCAAATGAATGGGGAGGTGATAATGACCTGAAAAGAACATCATGGTGAATTTGTGTTTATATCTGAATTGTACAATATTAATTTTGTCGTTCCAAATTGCTAAAATATGCCGCGCCTGTGGACTCATCAGGTTGATGTGAGATCAGACGCGGTGTGTGATTCTGTCCTTCACTTTGTGCAGACAATAGTAGTTGAGATTGTTGAGATTTTGAGCTTTAGCAACATGATGTAGTTCTTTGAAATGAACAGCTTCAAACATGTGATGTTGATGCTGCGCGTAGGTTTACAATAAGGAGAATGGAGGCCCTGAACTTGCTGTAGCCTGCCCCAAACACCTGGTATTGCACTTAAGCATTATTGCAGCAAGTTGTAACATTAATTGGCCACTCCCGTAGTGCTAAATGGTCGGCTTTTATGAGGAAAATTGACAAAAAGGGGAATTCCTACTACAGCCTGGGGAAACCCTGACGAACTTGTTAGCGAAATGAGGCACGGTCTGGTGTGTCAATGAAGCTCGGGAATTCCTACATTGTCTCACTTTAAATACAAATCAATTGGAAATGCAGAATTGAATACAGAATTGTCATGACACAAGAGAACATTGATGGGAGGATGAGCAAGGATAATGGTTTGTTTGAATTCTATCCTTATTCTTTTAAAACAGGATTTTGTTGAATATTTCACTGCTATCTATCTGTCTATCTATCTATCTATCTATCTGTCCATCTATCTATCTATCTATCTATCTATCTATCTATCTGGCTGGCTGGCTGTCTGTCTGTCTGTCTTCTCTATAACATTCTTTATCTGTACTTTGACCTTGGTGATTATAGCTATGGCTATTATTATTGTTATTAGTAGTAGCAGAAGTAGTAGAAGAAATTGTATTACTTAGGAGTGATAGTAGTAGCAGAAGCAGTGTGTGGATGAAAGGCCTGAGGATGAAGAATGTTCCGGATTGCGTGCGGGGGGTGGGGGGGGGGGGTTGGGTTCACATGTGAGACGTGTCTCTCTCTCTCTTGCTCCATCCTGTCCCGTAGCCTAGAGGGGGATCCATGGTGGGGCAGGAGGAGGTAAGTCTTTCAGCATATGTGTGTGTGTGTGTGTGTGTGTGTGTCAGGGAGGAGAGGTGGAGAGATGTCACCGTCCCTGCTCTGGTCTCTCGCCCCCGCCAGAGCACACACACACACACACACACACACACACACACACACACACACACACACACACGACTGCCTGCCCTCCCAATGAACTAACATTGCTTGTTTTGAACCTCCCTCTTACTCCTCCATGCTTCCAGGTCCTCTATCTCTCTGTCTGTCTCTCTCTCTCTCTCTCCCTTACTACACACACACACACACACACACACACACACACACACACACACACACACACACACACACACAGACTCACTGTCTTACAAGTCCAGCTGTCTTGGAAGCACACTGTGGGAAGCCAGATTGCCTTTATTTTTCTCTTTTTTCTTTTTTCATTTTGTGAACCTCCTCCCATACCAAAGTAAAAGCTTCCATTTCCCAGACTCACATAACTCAGGACTACACCTCTGCAATTTAACCAATAGGCATCCCGGTGGCTGAAGGAACAAGTAAACGGTGTTTGACCTCAGAACTCTTGAAAATGCAAGAGATATGATGGACTCTGGCCTGCTCATTTAAATAGATTAAGTGCATAGGTATATTGAGCCATCTCAGACCAACTTCAAATCAAAACTGTGTATCGGATTGAATGTTATGTAGTGGAAATGAGGTACGTGCTATCGTACGGTAAAGTATAATGTAACTTCGAGCATCTAGAAAATAAATAAAATGTATACTACTACTACTACTACTACAATCCTAAATAAACGGTAAATAAACTAAATATTGCTCTATTAAATGTATTGCAAATAATGATATTGATATCATGATCATGATACAACCTTTCCTCTCAATGCCCAAAATAACATCTGACAAACAACCCACTTCGTATTGTTCGGCAGGATTTATTTTTGTCTGAGTTTGTTTGTTTACAATCCATCAAATTTATTGCACAGCGTGGCAATTATTTTTGGCATGTTGGTCCACAATGGAAGTCCCCCTGCCCCTGCCCTGCCCTGCCCCTGCTCCTGCCCTCCCGAGCGTCGGACGGCTGGCTAGCTGCTGGACTCCGGGGTTGCGGAGGGGGCGACTCTCACGCCTGTTAGCCGCGGCGTGAACTGGCGCAGGCTGAGGGAGGTCTCGGGGCCACCTGCCCACTCCGCTGGAGCACAGCAGAGGAGAGCGGCAGGCAGGGTTCATGTGCAGGCCAGATGACTCCCTGATGGATGTGTGTGTGTGCGTGCGTGTGTGTGTACATGTGTGTGTGTGTGCGTTCATGCCTGTGTGTATATCTATGTGCATGCCTGTGTGAGTGTGTGTGTGTGAGAGAGAGACAGAGAGAGTGTATGTGCATGTGTGTAAGTGTGTGTGTGTGTGTGTGTGCGTTCATGCCTGTGTGTATATCTATGTGCATGCCTGTGTGAGTGTGTGTGAGAGAGAGAGACAGAGAGAGTGTATGTGCATGTGTGTAAGCGTGTGTGTGTGTGTGTGTGTGTGTGTGTGTTCATGCTTGTGCATGTGTGTGTGCATGTGTGTGTCTGTGTGTGTGTCTGTGTGTGAGTGTATGCTTGTGTGTGTGTGTGTGTGTGTGTGTGTGTGTGTGTGTGTGTGTGCACATCAGATCTGCACATCTATGTTTGTGCATGCTCATATGTTAAGGCATTTTAGATATTAAACTGTTTGTGTTTGTGTGTGTATGTGTCTGTGTGAGTAAGAGAGTAAGTCTGTCTACACACTTCTTTGAAAGTGTGTGCATATGTGTGTGTGTGTGTGTGTGCCAAAATAGTTGGCGATTGATTTAATAGTTGACAACTAATTGATTAATCAATTAGTGAACTGTTAACACACAAAGGTCCTTTTAATTCCCAGAATCCAAAACCTGCTTACATAAGTAACTAGAAATGCAATTCCCGAGGAATTACACGAGGGGATGCAATCTGTTGGGTAGACTTTTATTTTGACACACAGGAAACACTTCAATAGGATGTGTAGTTCAGGGAGAGCCAGATTGTATGCTTTGTATGTAGATTGTATGGCAAACATTCTAAAGTGGAACTCTGTTCTAGAATCTTTGATTAAAAGTGACAGTTGGATTCACAGGGCAGTGTTCTAACTAGACTGGGAACTGAGAGTTCTGGCTCATTATGACATCACATTCTCCATTAAAGTCTATGGGGGAAAAATACACTTTTAATTACAAATATCTCAAAAAGTATAAACTTCTCAAAAATGTCAAATAGATTGTCTAGTAGATATTTGGAAGATCTACAGAACGGTGTTTCAACCAAGTTTGTACGTTAAGCGGTTCGGGCTGAATAGCGCGCACAAAAAGGTAAAAAGAATAATAATAATAATAACTAGAAATGCAATTCCCGAGGAATTACACGAGGGGATGCAATCTGTTGGGTAGACTTTTATTTTGACACACAGGAAACACTTCAATAGGATGTGTAGTTCAGGGAGAGCCAGATTGTATGCTTTGTATGCAGATTGTATGGCAAACATTCTAAAGTGGAACTCTGTTCTAGAATCTTTGATTAAAAGTGACAGTTGGATTCACAGGGCAGTGTTCTAACTAGACTGGGAGAGTTCTGGCCCATTATGACATCACATTCTCCATTAAAGTCTATGGGGGAAAAATACACTTTTAATTACAAATATCTCAAAAAGTATAAACTTCTCAAAAATGTCAAATAGATTGTCTAGTAGATATTTGGAAGATCTACGGAACGGTGTTTCAACCAAGTTTGTACGTTAAGCGGTTCGGGCTGAATAGCGCGCACAAAAAGGTAAAAAGAATAATTATAATAATAAGAAGCGACCGGATTTCAATAGAGGGGATGCATCCCCTCTAATAAGAAGCGACCGGATTTCAATAGAGGGGATGCATCCCCTCTAATGATGACAGTGCCATCAAACATAACAGCAGGACTGCAACTGCGCTGGTTCACGAAACAAATCAAAAAAAGTGCAGAGAATGACCACTCTAAAGTCCCTTTCAGACATGCACTGGACTCCAGATATGATCCGTCAATCAAAGGGACTGGCTGTATTTTTTAGCAGAATGTTCGAAATTGTTTTTACCTACCGGTAATTAGTTTACTTATTTAATTAGTTTGACAACCCAGGCCTAACACTACCAGCCTCTGAATATACTGGGTCAGTGGTTCCCAACCTGGGGTCTGCGGACCCCGTTAGAGGCCGCCAGAGATTGCAGGAGGTCCGCAGAATGTTGCCTGGTCTGAGGGTGTGAGTGTGATTACCAAAATCATATTTGCGCACATTATATGTAAAATCCCAATAACACACGCAATTGGATAATCAAAACTCTGTATAATCCAAATGAAAATGCATTTTGTCCCACATTTAAATTCATGTAGCTATTTCTTACCTCTGACTTCTGACCTTGCATAGGCAAGCTTCAGGTCGGGCTAGGCTAGGCATTGGTAATGCATTCCCGGACCCCAATTGAATAGAACAATGTCTTGTCGGTGTATGCAGGTAGGAGTTCGGGTAGGGGGCCCTGGCTTGTCTTAAACACAGGCAAGGGGGCCTTCAAGGAAAAATCTTGGGGTGCCTCTCAACATCCCTCCTCGATCCTCGGTCCTCCAAGCTAGTCCCCACTGATCTATAACTGGATAGACTTTCCAATTATTGCCGCCCCATTATTCTTTATCTAGATCAGTGAGGATGAGGACCGAGGAAGGAAGGGAGGATGTATAAAAGATAAATGACAGGCACCCTAGATCATATGGTAACGCATATCTGAACTCAGGCAGGAAGATTCACCAAGTGAAGGGAGAGGTGTGGTGATGACGTGCCGTGCAAATTGTAGCTTTTAAGTTCATGACTTCTTCTTCATAATCAAGTTCATCCCATTAATTCTCATTCATGAAAAGACTGGTGCCAGTTTGCAAAGATGGGAAGTTCCCATGGACAACCATTGTAGGCTACTGTTCTCCTTGTGTACCGTGCAGACCCACAATTATAGCCTGTATGCTGAAAAGAAAAAAACGGCCTTAAAAGGGCAACTTGCAGTTACCAGGATCTTCTTAGGGACTGAGAGACATGTGTTGAACTTTTAAGGGAAAATAAATGACATGTTTTCAGACCTTTTCATTTCAATGATCTGGACTTGACATATTGGCATGGTTAATCATCATTTCTGATTTGATGTATTGTGCGTCATACTGTGACAAGTCAACACATCGTGCGTCAATCCTGGCACCTCCCCTCACTTTAACTGCCCTGAGTATTTACTCCAGGTATGAACAAGTCCCACCGGTGCAATGTCCGTGCGTAAGGATCATGTTTGCAGGGATGGGCAGTTAAAGGCAAAAGTAAGGCAAAAGTTTTGCCCATCCCTGCATGTTTGAATATCCAACCTCATTTAAGTTCGGGCCCTAATTACTTGGACATTGTCCGGAAGTCGTGTCTGAAAACAGCTTAAGATGATAGGGACATCTTACAATGGATAGGGCATGTGTGTGAATCAAGCACTAATTTTGTAATGTGGGACGGTGAACAGATGAATCAGGCCCTGGAGTCACAGGTATACTGTACATAAGCCTGATGAGAAATCAAGCCAGCATAATGGGTCACTATGAGGAAGACAGTTACGTCCTGTGTGAATCCTGTTAAGACAATACAATGACAATAGACTCTACTGTGTGAACACATCCATGGTCAATATGACTAATAAGGTCTACAATGTGCTGCAGGTGAAATCACAAAATGAGCATCAAAATAAAAATGTGGATAAAAAAAAAACAAAAAAAACAGTTATACACGGCTCCTTTATTGATGAAGTTTACTAAATGTTTAATTTGAAGATGTCTTTACAAGCAAAAAAGATGAATGTATGTATTTCAAAGGAGGGGCGTTGTACTAGGTTATGTATGTACTTATGCACTGTATGTATGTACTGTAAGTATGTATATATTATGTTTTTATTCATTTAACAAAAATGATCTTTTCTGATCTGCTGCCTGGCCTGGATGTGTTGGACTGGAGATTTATGACAGCAGTACAAACACATAAGCAAGCAAGCAAACAACAAACAGGTCCTACAGTATATGTATAACACTTCCAGTATGTCTGCTTGGATTGCGTTCCCTTGCACCAAGTTTAGCTTGTTTCACACGCTGCAAAGTAGTTTTACAGGGCAGGCTGCGGTCACATAATTGGTGAGTAAACTCTTTTGAGAGGTGGATAAACTGTAATAAGAGGTGGATAAACTATCTCTGAAATGTCAGAGGAGGATCAACTGTGTTTACTTGAGTTTAGCCTGCACTACATTCCTGACTACAGGTGATCTATGAGAACCACACCAGATAAGGGTCCATGACACAGTGATGCAATAGACCTCTGAAGTTTGCCTACAAAAAGCAGCCAAAGCTTACCATCTTTGCCCATATAAGTAGATCCGGGTGTTAATTGAAGCTAACTACCTAATGGCAAGTTGCATCGAAAGTTAACTGTGGGGTAGGAAAGATCAAAGTGTGCCATTTTCATGTACTGAAGATCACAATATCCGCTCAAAGGCAGAGGATAAAACCGTGCAGAGCTGAATGTCTGCATTTACGATTTCTTTGTCCCTGTGGGAGTTAAACAGGTGCGATAATTCAAAATCCTCATGTTATTTTCCCATACAACAAATCTCAAGATACCGGATCTCCTTATTTGGGCAAAGATGGTTGGCTTTTTCGTAGGCGCATCGGGGTTCAGTTCATCCTGTCGGGAATTATTTTCCGATAATGACCGGTGTTCTATACATTATCCCTTACTTATCCCACTGCTTGGTCAAATTTCCAATTGTGATGCGCTATTTGGAACGTGCATTATTTTTCGATATACCGCACGGCTATGAAGTAGTTCCCTTCTTTTGGGCTTAATACACTTGAATATTAATTCGCCAATGTGAATGTAACGGTAACGTTGCATCTAAGACAGCGGCAATATAAACGAAAATGATAGTAGCAGTGGTATAAGCGGGATAATCAACTCCGCGCCATGTGTTTACAGGAAAATAATGCACTTATCGAAGTGTAAAGTCGTTGATTATCCCTTACGTATTAACCGCAGTGGACTGAATCACTGGTCAAGGCGTATGTGGACTACAGGTGACCTCTGCGCACCCCCAGTAGAAGCCACATGTAAATGAGGCCTGTCTGAGCTGCCCGGCTCTTGGTGAGTTCCTCAGTGAGTGACCGCGGCTCCTGGATGATGAAGAGATTAGGGGTCCTGACAAAAGGGACGGAGGTGGTGTGTGTGTGTGTGGGGGGGGTGGGTGAGACAGACGAGGGGGCCTTCTCTTATCTCCACACACGGCCCCAGAAGTCTAAGCACTAGGTCTGTCTGCTCGCTGGACCCTCTCTTTCTCGCCCGCCCGCCCGCCCGCTCCCTCGCTCGCTCAGGATTCCACAGCCCCTCCCTGTGCAGCCAGAGAGAGAAAGAGAGAGCCTCCATTAAAGTGTGATCCCTGGGACAGACTCCACTATGTATACAGGAGGGGTGAATGGGGAGGAGGGGGGGGGGGGGGGGTATGTGCATTATGAGGGGGTTTTAAAGACGTGTGCTCCTGCGCCACAAAAAGGGTGAAAGTCGGGTCAATTTTGGGGATGTTTCTGTTCTCATATTTCAAAATGTGTCAGTCTGTGTCAAACAGTACGCCAGGAGGAATGTGTGATCTTCACGTAACGGTGGGTGGACTCTGTGTAGGGAGACCATGAAGACAGCACAATACCTCTGAGTCTCACAGGTCATAGCTGTTAAGGTATACAGAGAGGAGGTCATGCCTCTTTCAAACGCAAACACAATTTTGGGACCAGGCGGAGACACAACACAGTGTTTCACAGTGCACAGCACAGAGAAAAAGAAGAAAAAATCATATTAATTTATTAAGATTTTCCTCCGTGTGACATGAAAATGTGCCATGATGAAAAGTGAAAAGTCCTGATCATAGGGGATGTAACGATGTACCACGAATCAGCTAAAAATGTTCAAGCGTTTTTTTTTAAACAGAATAGGGTGTAATCTGCTTGTAATTTCAGGGTGACAAGTTCAGACCTTGTGTTCAAAAATGATAATAACGAATACTTTTCCTCTAGCCCACAACTACTGAATAATTTCACCATTATATATTTCTAAGATTAGGGGGTATATATATATATCCAGGCATATTGATTCAATGCATATGCCAGAGATAACATTGCTCCCTATTACTGGGTCTGACCAAGGGTGGGGAAGAGGCTGTCCACTGCTCACCAACAGCCTTCATGCCATGAGAGAGAGAGAGAGAGAGAGAGTGAGACAGAAAGAAAGAAGGAGAGAGCGAGAGAGAGCTCAGAGAAGAGAGTGCACTTCCTGTGACAGGGGCAATGAATTTGTTATTGTGCCAGCCGGGACAATGCTCTTCAAAAGGGTCAGCTCGTAGAAATGTGTCACAGACGTGTCACTTCCCCTGAGCGGCGAGGGGGAGGGGCCTGTGGGGTCGCGGCCCTCCCGAGTCTGCCCTGACGTCTCCCTGTCCGAGGGTTTATGACCACTCATGCATTCACATGAATGGCATCATCAGGAGGTGTTGTGAAGACAGGGTATTGTTCGACCCTTACGCCTTACTATCACGCCGACTCCGGCCTCTTCTCCCTGCTATCTACCCTCCCAACTCCACCCATGAGTAACAACAAGTTTAACGTTCTGGCCTAGGCCAGCATTAGCACCCGACAACGTAATGCGACTAGGCAGTTTTCATTGGACAAGTTTAGTGTCACACCCCTTCGCAACAGTTGTTGACCCACATCTATAAAATGATCACACTGAGAGACCAGGGTAAAACAGGATTGTGAATGAATGAGTATCGGTACCCTTACAAAACTCAAAATACGGCAGATTTACAGCAAGCTTGTGGGTGATTTGGGGAAACAAATGTGTTCACTAGAAAATATTGCAGAAGTTTGCTAATGTTGGCCGCTAGAGGCAAACTTCCAGCAAAGCCCTGGCAACAATGAGACGTTTTCCAATAGTGGCAAATGTGTTCGCCAATGATTTGCCACGGCATGTAATAATGCTGGCATACTTCCAGTAAACATCTGGTTACAAACCAAATTTGCATATGACATTGCTGAAACTTTGCTGCAACATTGCCGCAACTTAACCCCAGCTGTTTACCAGACACCTAATTTGCCTGTAGAAATGACTTTGTTCGCAATTGTTCGCCACAAGCCAGGTAGGATTTTCCTAAGCGTAAAGCCCCCTCTGAGAAAGGTGAATGAAAATAACGTGAAAAGCGCACGACGTAGGTCGTAGGAGCTACATAAACTGTTGCCTACACTGGTGAAATTCGACTTGATGGTTACAACTGCACAGTGTACTCAAGCGTACCTGGAAAGGCGGCGATAAGTGCAACTTCGTTTAACTGCCGGAGGAGGGAGGGCTGGCAAAGTTCACGGCTGCGCTGAACTTTTGAACTTAGCAAGGTATGTGACGCAGCGCACGGATATCAAACGCCTCACTTCATAAACAACAACGCCTACCCGATAGTTTATTTGAAAAGACATGCTTGTCTAACCATGTCGATTAATTCCGTGTAGATGATTCACTCAGAACGAAAATAAAAATCCCTAATCCACATGTAGCCTATTGATCGTGTTTTCAAGAAATTGCACTCATCTTTCAACCCTTCAAGTCACCCTTCATCGCAATTCAGCGATATCAAGGTGAACATCCGGCTAAATGTAGGCTGCTCATCTTGGTCCTTTCAATGGACACCGCAGGCTAAATAGGCTTGCCAATACATTTTATCCAGCTGTCAAAAAGATTATACGCATTTCCTAACAGCAAAGCAACACCCTCATGCTAGAGCAACGGATTGACCTTAGCCATCCATAATCCACATTATCAAACATCCCTACATACTCCTACATTACACATCATATAATTATATTACATAGGCTACTGAACAGCCTATTTGGTTACCTGTTGACAGAGACGCATGATGGATTCTCTCCGCAGTTTCTCAGGAGTTCAGCAGTTCAACTGCTACCCATGTGTTGCACGTAAGACATGCTGAGATGTAAATCAAATCCTCTCCCAAAGTTCTGCCTATTACACCTGAATCAATAAGGCAAGGCCAGTAAAAAAAATTTTCCCCCAGGCATGCAAATTGGAAAATAAATAAGCTGAATAAATAAATAAATGGAAATAAATAATTAAAAGAGCTGTGATCTTCGTTGGAAACGCCACGAGCATTCTATCTGTCATAAACTGTTGTTGGATGTTTGAACTTGTCTACTGAAGTTCAGTAGATATAGCTGCTGGAATGCAGCTACAGCAGATGTTGCCTGACAAAGCTGGTGCTTATCTCTTGCCTGTATCCTTGACTTCAGTGGGGTTGAGTTTTTCCTTATCTAGAATGACTTCATTGTCACAGCTGTAAACTGAATGTATGTGAGTGAGACTATCTAGTGGTGGGGCAGTGGCCCTGGTCATATAGTTGCCCTTTAATGGCGCTCATAGCGAGTAGTGCAGGCTAAAAGAAATCTCTGTGCACTCAAAGTGAACTGATTTTGATGGACGCAGATTTAGAGAAATAGGAATGTCTTTCCTCAGAAATGTGGTGTGGTGACTGCCGGCGGGCATTTGGATAAGCTCGAGCGATGATTACTCAGACTATAAAAACACCCAATTATCTCGAGTGGAGATCTACGTGTGACAGCTTCTTCTTCTTCCTCCTCCTCATGCAGTCGTAGGGCGCTCGCTCGTCACCTTTCACTTCTGTGCTTGACTCCGGTTTGGATGTCAGCCAGTCCCTGATTGCAGCCGACCATTTAAGGGCGTGAAAGAGGAAGCCAACGGCACCTTTCCACTTAGGTTTGAGCCAGAGGTGTAAAAGGCCCGGCTTCAAAAAGTAAAAGTCCTGTCCTACCATGTATTGTTTCTACCTGTGCATTCAACACAGGTGATTTCAGTGATTAGCTTGTCTACCTGGCTTAGGAGTTGTTCTTATTAGAGTTAGTGAATGCTTGGAGCAAATATGGGGCAGGACTTTTACTTTTTACTTTCTTTTAAGTATTATTTTGTGTGGCTTTTTTGCTTTTATTCATATAGGACGGTGAAGATTGAGACAGGAAGTGTGTGGGAGAGAGAGATAGGGTGGTATCGGGAAATTACCACAGGTCAGATACAAACCTGGGTCCCCGTGGGCACTCAAACCCGTTCATGGCATGAGCACTGTATGTAGCCTGTTGCGCCACAGCGCCCCCTCCATGAAGCTGGACTTCTACAACTCTGGGCTGGGCCCGTGTGGTCAGACTTGAGAACAGGACGACGTGAGGCCCGACTGAAGGGAAGGAGCCCGTGTGATTGGACAGGGGGGCCCTGGGAGTAAGAGTCCTTAAGATGAGGTGAGGGACTGAGGACCTGCAGAGGGCCCAGGTATCATCAATCATCAATCATTAATCATCTCTTTCAAATAGGGAAAATAAAACTCTATTGGGTTCCCATTGGGAGCCAAATCCTCCCGGAGAGAGGAAAAAGTCCCCCCCAGAAAACAATAGTGGAGGGAGTTTGCTTTCATGCGTTGCTCGCCTAATTGATGGGACTCGTCTCATTTCAAAAGAGTTAATGGGACGTGGCTATCGCTCACGCTACAGTTTCACTGAAAGCCGAGATACCTTGAACTGGGCCTGGAGATGGGGAGGATTGGGAGGGGTTTGGGAGGGGGGCGAGTAGTGTGAGAGAGGGAGTTCTTCTACTTCTGTCAGGGGCCAAGCCTCGGAGATAGGTGGCATGTGAACCCTATCGGGGCGTGGCGGGGTCCCCTTCTGTCTTGCCCTGCCTGCGCTGAATGAGCTGCATGGCCCATAAAGGCTCCACCCTTGTGAGCGAGCTGAGAGCTGTACCGGGTCAGCTGGCAGAGGCGCTCGGTGGCAAACGCAGCCTGAGGTCACAGGTTCAGTTCCCACACACACACACACACACACACATACACAGGCACCAGCTCGTGTTCTTGCATAGCTACCACTTGTAATTATGTGGCGGAACGCATTGCTGTTGATGCCAAGTCACCGGGTGAAAAGTCTAAGCAAATGTTATTATTGTGTAAACTCTGCTATGTCTGAAGAGAGGGTGTCTTTCTGAGCGGAATACGGAACACTTCTGGCTTTGAAGAGGCCCAGATTCTGAAAAGATCAGAGCCGAATCCGCCTTCAAAATGCAGGGATTCTGGAATTTTGTCAGAGTTCCAGAGCTCAGCATCCCAAACAGGAAGAAGAAAGCAATCAGATGCACCCTGCTGCCACCTATCGAACCATGTTTAGATGAAAAATATTTTTTTTTCTAACCAAGCCTTAATTTATCAACCATTATTTATTCAGGGGAAGAATGACTGAACATATTAAGCTCTTTTACAGCAATGAGCCGGAATTCACAATCAAATAACAAATAACATCAAAAAAGAGAGAATATGACAGTGTACAGTATATAGTATTTAATTGATCTAATATTTTCATCAAAGCCTTACATACCAGAGAAAAAAAACTATTCAAATGAACATGAAAATATGCCAGGGGCTCTCAATATGCTAATGCTCCCAGTTTAAATGCCAATTGAAATGTTTACCAAAGCATTTCCATGTTAATAACAATGCCCTGGGTAGTCGAAGCACACTTAGCAGTAGCACTCAATGTTGACCTACCCTAGAGTCCTGTAGTTATCCTTCAGAGATTCAGCATGTCAGAACATTTAGCATATTCACAACCACCTATCCATGATCGGTTGATTAGATTAAAGCAATGCCTTTTCAACTATTGATAGTTTTAACACGTAGTACAAACACTAGTCATTTGTGCCGTGACAGAAGTTTGCCATGGGGACAGAAAGATATCACTTTGAAATACTATGTGGATTAGCAAAGCAAGAGATGAATTCTACAGTATTAGACGCAGCGTGAATATTTTTGTACTGTGTACTCTCTGTTTATCTTACCCTTGACATTTACAGCAGTCCAACAATGTGCTTGTGTGTTTGTGTGTGTGTGTGTGTGTGTGTGTGCGTGTGTGCGCTTTACGGCAGTCCAACAATGTGTTTCCCATTTAAAAGCAACAAATTCACAGGGTGTTTAAATGTGTTCTTTTTAAAAAACAAATGATGTTTTCCATGCCATTCTGATTACTCGTAATCTACAGTAAATAATTTGGAAATGCGGTTTCTATCACTCATCCACACACACACAGACACACACACACACACACACACACACAATACACGCACTGGCACTCGTTGGGTCAGCCAGGGGTGTTCATCTCTGCACGTACCCCTTTATGTTTATTTCCATGTGCCGTAAGTGCAGTGGGCTGACTGGGCAGTCGTAGCGTCCCCCCCCCACCCACCCCCACCCCCTTCAGCGGTGAGGTCATGCCTTTCTGTGAGCTGAACTCTCTCTGACCCACGAGGACCTGAGAAAGCCCTCCACTTGATTATAAATAATAGCAGCGCGCCGCTACTAGGTAATCCGATTGGGAGCTGGAGAGGTAGCGATGCTGTGTGTGTGTGTGTGTGTGTGAGAGAGAGAGAGAGAGAGAGAGTGTGTGTGTGTGTGTGTGTGTGTGTGTGTGAGAGAGAGTGTGTGTGTGTGTGTGTGGCTCATATGATACATCAGGAGGGCAAGAGGACAGTAGACATGTAAATAGCATCAAGTGGATGGTTTTCCCCTTTGAGCCGACGCTGATGGTAATGAAGAGGCCGTTTGCACCTCGGCACGCATGCAGGAATGAGAGGGAGAGGAGGGGGAGAGAGAGAGAGATAGAGAGAGGGAGGAAGAGGAGGGGGAGAGAGAGGAAGAGGAGGGGGAGAGGGAGAGAGAGGGAGAGAGAGGGAGGGAGGGAGAGAGAGATAGTAAGAGGGGTAGAGAGAGGGAGAGAGACATGAGGAGAGGAGGGGGAGAGAGAGATGTGGAAATACAGAGAGGGTGTAGAGAGAGAGAGAGAGAAAAAGGTAGCGGGTTAGAGAGAAGGAGAGAGAAGGATAGAGAGAGAGATGGGGAGAGGGAGTTAGAGGATTAGAGAGAGGGACAGAGACGGAGAGGCGGAGGAGAGAGAGTTAGAGGAAGAGAGAAATATTAGGAAAGAAACAGAAAGAAAGAAGAAAGTGGGAAATTGAATATATGAGAGAAATAAGGAGAGTGTACAAAAGTGAAGGGAAGAAAAAGGGGGAATCGAACAGATGTCAGTTGAGACAAGCTTCATATGTGTTGTCATATGTTTTCTGTTCCCGGATACAGTGAGTGTGTGGAATTCCCTAGAAGAAGCCGCTGATGAAGTCAGTGCACTCTTCTGTGGAAGCATGGCACATTGCCACCATATAGCCTACCTCACCATAAGGGCATCTGGAAGTCTGACACATATGACTGACACATATGAAGATACACACAAACTTGAGTCACAACAATCTGAAAGGAAGTGACATCATGTAATTACATACGCCAGCATTTCTACTTTTTACGTACGCCAGCATTTCTACCTTTTCCACTCTGCAATTTTCAGATCTGTTTTACATCTGTTTTCGCTGAACAGATCCCATGGTCACAGTTTTTGGTCAACTTAGCAACTGTTTATCTTTTTTTGAAAAGATTGTTGTGAAACAATTAAAAACTGTATTGATATATTTACCATCTTTGAAGGATTAACTCGCTTTGATAAAACTTTGCGAAGAGAAAGAAAAACGTGTTTGGGCGCCAACTTTTTCCCCCTGCATCCTTGGGATTTTTCAATAACCAAACAGCACACCCAGTGAGTATACGGCCCTAGCCTAGCTACGATGCAGGGCCAATAACCATTACATTGATTTACACATCCGAGGCTGATTAAAGAGAGGAACGGGTCTAAATCCTTTTTTCAATTTGGCCACTATAAATTCTGCAAAAAAATACGTGTGAATTCGGGCGAAACACAAAACAAAACAGAACGCTTTCGGCGTGTTTTTTTTTTCACCGTCTGTGCTCTGTCGGCGTTGAACAATAGGTCAGGCGGATATCCCTCAGAGGATGCGAGGAGGAAAAGTTCAGCCGCATCCATCATGGAGACTTGAGGTTCTCGCCGATAGGTGGGGCGGGCATAAAGGTGTCAGGCACAGAGGCTGGGGAGTGGGTGTAAATCAGACCGCCCGGCACGGGCCCAGGGCCCAGCCTATACACACACACACACACACACACACACACACACACACACACACACACACACACACACAAACCACAAACAATCTCTGCATTCACCAGCATTGCTCATCAACCTCCTAGACACAAACAAACACACTCACTCATGCACACTCACTTATGCACAGTGCACACACACACACACACACAAACACACACAATCTGGCAAGACGGTAGCAGTGTCTGTCTGTCTGTGGAGGAGTGTGTTATTTGTTTGTGTACATGTTCTTGTTATTTATTAAACGTGTGTACAGGCTGTGTCAACACATGTCCCCCCTGGGAACAATAAAGCATGATTTATAAATCTCACTTAAAAAGACATCTCAGGCTTCAAAAAAGAGGACACGTGGGCCTAAGAACATGTTTCGATCCTTCTAGAAAGCTACTAGGTAGCAGTGCCACACTCTGGGGGCATGAATATGGGGGCTCTTGAACATGCCCCCAAAGTGTAGCACTCTAGTGTAACTGCTTAGCAGCTCTTGCTGTTGTCTGTAGCTACTCGAGCTAGACAGAACCGATCCCCCCCCCCCCCCTTTCCGTACCGACAGTACTTGGTGACCTTGAGAAATAGATATAAATGTGATATCGCTGTAATTCACCTTCAACTCAACTCTAGAGCCGGAACCAAAGTGAATGTACTTTACTGCTCCCAATCCTTTGCCTGCATGGCTTTCTGCCCACCAGTGTCCTTGAGATTATGCTCATGTTTATGCAGACCATTCATTTAGATAACACAGATTACTTTGGAGATTGTTTGTTTGTGTTAGTGTTAGGGTTTGTTTACATGTATTCATTCACAGCCATCATTACAAACTACTTCAGCTGCGAGTGTTGAGGCTCTGTGCATCTGTGATGAAGTGTATTTCCAAGCTCCAATCTGAAAGATACGTTTTTTCCCCCCCTTGTATAACCAAGGTGATCTCTAGGAATTGAGGAAATATACGTAGGTTTTGACCTGCATGAATGAAACTGCTTTGAGTTTTGGTGCTGGTGTTTGTCTGGTTCAAAGAGGCATAACCCACACATCAGTGTAAATTGCTTTTTTTTTATTAAATAAAGCCCATACAATAAAGTCTCATTTAAATAAGTTCCATACAATACAAAAAACACTATATAAAATGGCTACATTACAAATATACATCACGGACACCTGAGAAAAGAATTCAAGTAGTCCATGAACAGAGTGCCCTTTGTTTAAAAAATATGGAGTTTTATATATATATTTACATACATACATACATCTATCTGTATTAACAAAAATCATATATATAAAAATGTTAAATACCCAGTCATTTCATCTAAAACATTTTAAATATGTCTATGTACATCTTCCATGCTAATTGGCAATATACAGATTTTTGAGGGGTGGGGGGAAGAGTTGGAGGGTTGAGGTGTTGAAGTGGGTTATTAATTTTTAACGTAACTACTGAATCGGGTGGGAAGGTTGTCCGAAGGGTATACCGTCGGTGCGGTTTTCATGGTTGGGGGTCCATTTGACAGAGTCCAGTTACACTGCTGCGTGAGCTCGATGAGGAATGTTTTGAGGAGCACCTTGGCAAACTCCTTCCCCACACACATGCGCGAGCCACCACCGAACGGGATGTAGTTGAACCTCGAGGAGTCCTCGGACGCCTTGGACATAAAGCGCTCCGGACGGAAGTCCTCCTTGTTGGGGAAGATGTCTGCGACGTCGTGGGTGTCACAGATGCTGTAGATGACATTCCAGCCCTTAGGAATCTGGTAACCCTGTGCAGCAGAGGTGGAGAGAGAGGAGTCAGTTAAAAGGTTCAAAAAGGGAAAATTGGAGCCTGAAACATAAACTGCAGATTTCTAAACACTCTGACATTCCCTAAAATGACAAATCCAGAAGTAAACTTATTGACCCAAACAGAAGTAAATCGTGTGCCTTCGATTTCCTCTGGAATTTCTAACAAAACTAAAATGTACTGGGCTCTCGACTTCCACCTCCCAGTTTAAACCTTGATATTTAACAAAGAAATGGCTAAGAAAAGACTTACGTTGAGTTCAAATGTCTTGAGGGCGACTCGGAAGCCCCCAGGGACCGGAGGGTTGATGCGGAGAGTCTCCTTGATCACACTGCCAGTGTACTTCAGCTGCTCCAACAACTCCATGCTCGGAGTCTTTCCCTCTGAGTACATCCCAGCCTCCTCCTGCAATGCACATAAAACAAAACTTTTGGGTTAGGCGACAGGTTCTTCAGTCAAACTCTGGTCGTGTGATCTGTGCATAAAATTAGCCTCCCCTTTTGATAGAGAATAAATGAAATGATCACACCTATTTATTACACAAATTAAATGCATTTAAAAGCATGAATGAAAATAGAGAATAAGAATTGGTAAAGGTGTGTAGGTAGTAGCTCACCTTCTCATGCAGTTCCTCGCGCACTTTCTGGACAACTTCTGGATGCAGCCCAAGAAACATCACCAGGGAAGTGGCTGTGCTGGCAGTGGTCTCGTGCCCTCCAAATAACAACTCTGTGGCAGCTTCCTTTATTGCCTGGGGAAAACAAATGTATTCATTAAGAAACTGCTACATACTGCACTGCACTTTAACAATACTGTTAAAGCTGAAGGCAACTGTGTGACTGCTCTTGGATGTGTGAGTGCAGATAGCACGTGAGTAAAGAACAGTTGAGTGTGAGACTCTTACCTGCATACTAAAGGGCTCTTCACATTTCCTGCTGTTCTCGATCAGTAACTGAAGAGCATCTTTGTACTGGCGCTCAGAATCCTCCTCTTGGAGTTTCTTCTGAATGTTCTCTTCAATTTTGGAGTGGATAAAATTGCGGGCTTTCAGTCCCTACAAAGACAACAAACACCCCAACGTTAGCATAACAGGTCAATGTTCTCATTTCTAGACCGTTTCCAAACTTTTTTTTTTTTTTTTTGTGATTATATTAAATATTATGAGAAAATATAAAAGTCAAGTTACTCACCCGATAGAGACCACTGAAAGGCACGTCAATTGGGAGAGAAAACAGATTCTTGATCATTTCCTCGAACGCTTCGACCAGCTGCTGCTCGTCAGTCTTGATCTGATCAGGCTCGAAACCGAGAAGGATCCTCATTGCGATGCGGAACATAAGTCGCTTCATCTCGGGGTACACGAGCACACACGCGTCGCGCTGAAGCCAGTCCTTCAGCGCGCTCCTAACCTCCTCCTGGATGACTGGGATATAGTGCTCGAGCGCTTCCCGGGAAAATGCCTTCATAATCGCCTGCGAAATTGCGAATTGAGTTCATGGATTAATTTCACGTTCACTGAGATTATACTCGACCAAGCAATATTAAGAAAGGACAGCGGACAGTAGTATTAGGACATAGCAATGGTTTTCTTACCCTTTTCTTGTTCTTGTGTTGGGATCCGTGGACATTGGAGAGAGTATCTGAGCCCAGGATGGTCCTTACGGAGGCGGGCCACTGGGCAGCAACAAGTTTGTGTTCGCCCAACAGAATCTGTCTCACGTTGTCAGCGCCCAGTACGCGCACAGTAGGATTGCCGAATAGGTGAGTTTTGTAGATATATCCATATTTCTGCCGCTTCATCCGCAAGAATTTTCTCCTCTGAAGTCAGAAGAAAGATACGTGTTATGCGCATGGATTAAGGACTGGTTTCTTTTTAAAAGGACAACTGTATCATAAATACTCGGCGAACGGGAGTTTTAGCTATAGTTGTCCGTCTAACTTTCATATAAAAACACTGCAAAATGAGGAATTTCACTAAAAGGAACAGAACTGGGACATACCTGAAGAATCAGTTGAAGCGTCTCTCCAATGAACGGTATGCCCATTGTACCTGGGGGCAGGGGACGTGGGCAGCTGGAGTCGTGTCCACGGATCATGAAAATCTCCCACAATTTCACCGCTACTAAAAATAGCAGAACTGGAAGCACCAGAGTGCAAAGTAAAGTTACAGCCAGAGAATAGAAACCCATGATGATGGCTTTTTTTCTGAAGGAGTCGCAGCCAAAATATCAGGAGCAGTGTTTACGCACAAGTGAAATGTCTCTGTGTTTATGCGGCCTTTATATACGCCGCGTCTCAGCCTCCTTTTACCTTGTGCGGATAAATTAGTTCACACAAAGTTCATCTTTAATTGTGGTGTCATCTCGCCCCGCCCACACAGGGCAGAAGCCGCTCTAAACCCTGAGCCATTTGTTACAGGCGCATTTTAATACTACCTCCTGTTGAAACTTAGACAATCCGAGGATTTAACTTTGAAAAGGTGTTAATTCCCCGACACAATGGGAAGCACCCAAGGTTCTTTGTCGGGAATATTCGGTAGTTTACACTCATTACTTCGACTTAAGCGCTGTCTGCAGTGCTTGGGCGGGTTTAATTGAGTTGCATTTAAACTATTTAAATCCTCTATTTACCTCAAACATAATCCCCGTCCAATTAAACTCACCACCATCGATAAAGGCGAATCAGATAGTGAAATGATAGTCTGGTAGTCAAATTGTTTTGTATCTTGTACTGTGGCGCAAATTATTTTATTTTATACAAGCTTTAAATTCGTGGGAAAAGTTGGAGCAAGTTTCAAGACTCGAACTGGCTATGGACAACTGACACTGTTCAGCGTTTCTAATCAAATTCCAGACTTTAACCTCGTTCCTAACTACCTCGCATTTACTGCCTCCCCGTGTAACTAATGACAGCGGATCAGAGCGTGGAGGGACTCACCGACATAAAAAAAAATATGATCGCTAGCTTGCGGCGGGTTCAAACTTGGGTCAGCTTAAGAAGTGACAGAGCGAAGCAAGGTTACCGGTACACCAGAAGTAAACACCATGAACCACCCACCGCATTGAGAATTACTTTTTTTACGACAGCCATAACGTGGAAAAGGGGCAGACCGGGTAGTCAGTCAAGGAAGAGACAGAATGGCTCCAAATTTTACAGCAACGCATTATGGATTTCCCGTTTCTCATTCTTTGATGTGTCCCACTTTGCTGCCGGAGCGCTTGCCCTGCGTTTCACCTTTGATTCTTTGTGGGGACCACGGGCGAAGACAGAGAGAAGTCATGCATTTGACATCCACGTTGGGCAGCTTCGCAGGCTTCATTCATTTAATGCCATTGACTCGGATCACATTTCTACACACCCGCTGTAATACTTGGCTGTTAACACTTGCTTAACCGGATCGAATAGCCGACCCAGGGTGAGCCGTCAAACTGTGCCATCTTGGTGAATTTATGCAATTACGCGCTTCCCCTGCTGGTAATCGTAAACAATGTAAAAAAGCTGAACTGTATCAACGCAATCTGGTACGTTACAAAGATGCCACCCGAAGTTCAAGTGTAGTTCATTCTCACTGTACAGCTATAAATATGGAATGAAGTATTAGCCTAATGCACGCTTCATCATGATCATCATAGGAAAACCAGTTTTTTTTTTATCTGTCGTTATTGGAGCCTAATGCTCCAACCAACTGTGGCCATGTGAGGAAATTGCATTCTCCCTTGAAATAGAAAATAAATAAACAAATGCGCGTTCTACCTGGGCAAGCTGCCAGTTCTAGTCAAATTACAGATGAGCGCGATTAGCTTAAAACATCAGTGTAGATGTGTCAATTCGTAAAGCAATACTTCACAGTAGTGTCGCGTTAAAGGATTTCCTAACATCTGATTTTGCGTAGCAAATTGTGTTTACTTTTGTTATAATAATAATAATAATAATAGATTTTTGATATAACTTAAAATTCGCCACCCAAGTAGTTGCCGACGCGTTCGCATTTTTCAAGTCACCTAAAACATTTTGTGTGTGTGTGCGTGTCTGTGTGCGACGTGGTTTGTACGGTGAGACAGAAAGCGCGCATCGTTAACGCTATCGTGCTGGAGGCTTCTGCAATTCCCCAAGGGCTCTTCCCCACGTTCCCAAGCGCTGACCCGCGCGTGACCTATGCAACACGGACCCTGACATCCCGGTGAACTCTAGCGCAAAGCTCGCCAAGTTCACTGTCCATCAAATAACGAGATACGGGAGCCCAAGAGGCAGTAATTACTGCAGCGAGGCTTTATTATCCCCACTGTGATCCATTCACTGGCTGTCAATCACACAAATCAAATAAAAGAGATAATTAAAAACACTTACAGTAATCTGGTAATTGGGTCAAGAGATGAACAACCCGTTCAGTTGTATGAAAAGAAACTTTAATTGGAGTTGTTGACGGGGGCGCTTGAATATTTTTTATCACAACAAAAAATGTTAACCATATTATTCTTGGATAGCAAACACGATGAATTGACAGGCCATAAAGCAACTGATAATGAGATTATTACATTTGTTCACAAAGCTGTAACAGCGTTTTAATGACTTCCCAAAGGAAATTCCGCGCTCTCCACTCAGGTTATTTTCACTTTCTCAGGCACGCTAAAAAAAATCCAACATATTCCTTTGTTAGTTCACCCACTGCGACACGTGGCACGAACGAATGGCGTATTTATATGGAGATATGACGCGGACGGGTTTGATTTATGAGTTTACATGACACATAGCCCCTGTGTACGTAGTCTGAACTGTTGGCTCCGCGGGAGGGGGTCAGGAGGGTGTAGCTGAGCGGTTCACGGGAGGGTCAACGCTCAGAGTCCCAAGGTGCAACCCTTTCGAAGGGCTTGCTCCCCGCGCTCTGTATGGAGTAATCTTATTGAACGACGGCCCCCTTTTTTATGCATGTCATAAGTCCTAAGTAAGAGCAATTACCTCCTAATTGTTTGGCAAACGTGTTGATTAAATGCTGCTCAACAGCTGACCACCTCTTACAATGAATAACCATATGCTAGTGTCATTATAGGCACCTCACAAAAGGATCTGGCGCAAGAGAGTGTGTAACAGACGCAGTTGTCACCAGCGGTATAGCGAAGTGCCTGTCTGCTTGAAACGCACCAAGAGGAGCATCAGTTTGTTGCGGAAAAGCGTACAGCTCCGAGCCGAGGCCAGAGCACTTATCTGGCGTGTTCTCCTGCAATTATGGAGACATGGAGATCATTTTGGAAGGATGCGTCAATAATTAAAATCACTGGTTTACGCATCTGTCAGCCAGTGATCTGTGGATAACGAAATGATATCACAGCACATGGAATTGATTTGTTTGAATTGGCTTGTCATTTATTCACGCATCATTAACTCAAACCTCACTTGAATACATAGCAGAAACCCACAATTAAATAAAGGGCACTGAAAAGTCATTGATCATGTTTGTTGCCGTCTTTAAAGATTTTCAATGCAGTACAGATCAACTAAACTATCCCTCTTTTATAAAGGACATATTAACAAATATACACTTTTGTCACCCTAATTTGGTAAATATACTCTGGTATTGTAGTGTAATAAGACTTGCTATAAAAATGTACGAATGTCTAAATCTGAATTAAAAATGAATACAAACATATACATATATACACATACACACACTTTGTACAATGTAGAAAGAGCTCTCAACTTGTAACAAACCTTTGAGGTCACACATTTCTTTAAAGCGGTGCCACTTTCTTGTTCTGTCTTTATCTTCCTCACTTTCTGTCTGATCAACTTTCTGCTTTCTATCTACCACATCTGAGATAGAAACTATATCTACCTTCTTAAAGACTGTCTTCTCCCAAAAATGTGTACCTTCTCCATCCCCATCCTATGCGAGATTGGGCCTCTTCCAGTTAAAACCCATGTTTGTATCAAAAGTTGAGTAACTCTACACCACCAACTGCCTGATTGCATATACAGAACCCTGCAGAGCCTCTGCACTCTCAGCTGTGCCAGCCAGACATCATGTCCTTGATATGTGTTGTCACACAGAAACAGTGATAGAGATCTCATGTAGAGTTATAGACTTGTATGTTTGCTTGTTGTAACGCTTTCACAGGCCACAGCCACCCAGACAATAAACGTGTGGTCGTAATTAGTGGAAACCCCCTGAAACAAAAAAAGCAGCTGGACCAAAAGCTGGAAGTCTCTCAGGGGTGCCTGTAGTTGAAGTGGACGTGGAGGCCGTTGACAGGGTGGACGACGGGCACCGTCTGCATCCGCGGCGGCTTCTTGGTGGCCATCCTCCAGTCGGCGGTGGCCAGGAGCTCGGCGGCCAGCGTCTTGATGATGACCTGCGCCAGCTCCTTGCCCACGCAGCCCCGCACCCCGCCACCGAAGGGCACGTAGCTGAAGCGGCCGCCCCTGGACGCCTCGTCCCGCTCCGGCCCGAAGCGCTCGGGGTCAAACTGCTCCGGACACTGGTACACGGGAGCGGTCTCGTGGGTGTCACGGATGCTGTACATGACACTCCACCCTTTTGGAATCTGGAATCCCTGGAAAAGAGACAGGAAGTGATGTTGCTAAATTTATATATTTAAAAATAAATGAATAAATAAACATGTTTATGTAATGAGGGGCTCTTATGTAGCCTAGATGAAGGTGGTAGTGTATATGAGTTTGCTCTGCATGTCTATCTAGCAATCCTCCATTTTGAGCTGATTCCAAATCACCAAAATTCCAGGAACCAATCAAAACCGCTTATTCAGTAAGGGGTGGGCTTTGTACATTGACAGACACAGGAGGATGATTGGCACAGCCAATCGGTGCGCTGATGTTTTAAATTGACATGGTTGTGTATTTCTTTTGAAACAAAGTAAAGAACTGTATTTGTAAAGCTTCAGTTTAATGTTCCAACTTAAGTTCTATTTCATAGCTGGTTTTGTAATTGACAGATCTCATTTGAAAATAGGTTTGGTGTTAGCAAGGCCTGGCACAAAATCCTGGAATCCTCTTGGATGTAACTAAACTTAATTAGCACTTTTTTTACATTTAGAGCCATGTTTTGTCTGCAGTATTTGAGTAAGCAGAATGAAATTCTACTGACACTGATATCTGAGATGACTGACTAACATTGTTTGCAAACAATGGAGGTGGGAGGTAACAGAATTGGACGAGGCTTCAATATGGTTACTGGACTTGGCATCGTGATCAATGTCAGAGTGACATTTTTCATGCCAGTAAACGATAAAGATGAATTACCAAGTTGGAATGTGAGATAGCTAGAGACAAACGTCATGGGAAGTGATACTGAGTGAGAGCCAATGGATGACTCAAGTTGGCATGACACCTTCCAGAGTCCAAAAGTCACTGTACACCGCTGCCGACGCCGGAAGTTCGGTAACGACAAGCAGACTGTCCTGGAATGACGCCAAAGGCGCTTTGCAACGCTTTAATACCTCCACGCTGCCACGCACGATCTTAAGCTAATGTATTACTGTGCAAAACCATGCTGCTTTAATACCGAGCAGTTCCATGTCACGCGCAAACACGTTTAAGTCGGCGCACAGATGAAGTTCTCAGCACACTAATCGAATGCCTTTAAAATCACACTATTTCCATCTCCATGAAAGTCTCCCTCTGGCATGTCCCTCCAGATATTAAGAAACGCTACAAACCACTCTGATTAGTGCTTCATTGTGTGTCAATAAATTGGCTATTGTGCCTGCTTGCGCTGCTGGTTTTCCAGACTCGTTGTGCCCGTTGCAGATTTAATTTTAATGCCAGACGTGAAATAAACTTTACTGGGGTACTATAAAACTCTTAGTCTTCTTTTATGTATTTATGTATTTTATGTATTGTATTTATTATTATATTTTAGAGAGTGTGTGTGTGTGTGTGTGTGTGTGTGTGTGTGTGTGTGTGTGTGTGTGTGTGTGTGTGTGTGTGTGTGTGTGTGTGTGATGGTATGTGCTGCTTCTCCACATGTGAAGTTCCTAACGGAAAAATAAAGTTCTTTGAATTGAGTTGAAAATAATTGTGTGATAAGAGTCTTCATGTCCTACAAACATTGGTGTGGTGTTATAGTGTGTTTTCTTAATGGCAGTCTTTGCCAGACTTGTTTGCTCATACTTACATCCAGTTCAAATGTCTTCAAAACTGTCCTGTAACCGCCTGAAACAGGTGGGAAAAGTCGGAGGACTTCTTTGACGACACAGTCTAAATATCGCATCCGGCTTAGTTTTTCCAAGGTTAGATGAGGTAGTTGATAGCTGGGTCCGACTTTCCCGTTGTATAATTGAGCAATGGGAGTAGCATTGCGATTATCTAGGGGGGCCGCCTCTAATTCTCTACTCCTGCTCGTTTCCTCCGAGTTTTCTGGTGACAGGCGGGGGGCACTTATTCGGTTTATAGTGTGCCCAAGTTCCGACGACTCGATTTCCCCCCTGGATTTCTGAGCAACGGATGGATGCAGGAGCAAGAGAAGGATGAGCGACGTGGATGCGCTGGCTGTGGTGGCATGTGCGGCGAAAATGAGTTCTACTGCAGTCTCCTGAGAGAGAGAGAGAGAGAGAGAGAGAGAGAGAGAGAGAGAAAGAGAGAGGGGGGAGAGGAGGGGGGGATGAATGAATGAATGAATGAATGAACACGCTCTCTCATAGCACAAGAGTCGCCAAATACATACTTCAGCAAATAATGAAGTACCTTAAGTTCTTGGAGAGTTATATCATTGTGGTTTTCTTTGGCACTTCTCAGAATATAATCGAAAGCGTCGTTATATCCGTTCCATTGTTTCTGGAGCTTTTCCTCAATCATTTTCTCTATAACGTTATGGAGGATGTCTCTGGCGTTCATACCCTTTAAAGAAAGATACATTGCACAATCAAAATACATTTATGCCATAGATTGCCAAATGAGAGAAATGAAAACGAATGTGTAACGCAAACTAATTGAACCGCTACACGTGCGTGCCTCCGTACGTCACGTTCCAATATAATTGAGGAAATATTTTTACTCACTTTACGGAGCCCACTGAAAGACACGTCAATGGGAAGGGAGAAGAGGTTGTCAGTGAGTTGCTCAAATGTTTTTGAGAGGTAATCCATTTGGGCGTCCGGTGCATCCAGCCCCAGAAGCACCTGCACTGCTATACGGAATGTGAGCGCCTTGGTGGCGGCATAGACATCAATAGATCCCGGTTCTGAACACCACTTGGCCACTTCTCTTTTGATGACATCTTGTAAGCGAGGAAGATACGTTTCAAACGCGACGTGACTGAACGCGTGTGCAAGGATCTGAGCGGAGAAGAAAAACGCGCAAACATTTTAAAAAAACACTTCGATCGAATTCTTCATTGATTATTCTTAATTGCTCAAAACCTCTCACCTTTCGTTTTCGCTTGTGAAGTTCACCAACCGAGTTGGCCAGAGTGTGTGGACCCAGAATGATGCGCGTGCTTTGTGGCCACTGCGTGCACACAAGGCTGTGTTCGCCCATTAAAATCTTGCGAATGTTCTCGGCTCCGGTCACACGAATGACTGGTTTCCCCAGAAGGTGCGTTTTAAAAACACTGCCATATTTCTCTCGCCGCGTCACATGAAAGTTTGAGCCCTACAGAAAAACATGTGAAACGATTAACTTACATCAGTGCAGAGGAACATGAGCAATACAACCAGACTCTGTGCGCAACGACCACTTGATAGAGTTGTCTGTGTGCGCCTCTTCTCAAACATCTTTCTAATACCAAGGAATTTGACAGCTGATAAATTGACAGTTGGCTCCTTGCTTGGTATGGCAACTCTGCCAAGTCACAGCCTTCTTAGGAGACTGTGCAAATCACGTTAGAAAATATAACACATGCGTTAAAAGGCTACTGCGCGCGTCTTTACGCACAGGCAAAAGTTACCTGGAAAAGCCAGTCGAGGGTTTCCCCGACCACTGGCCACCCCATAGACCCCTTCGGAAGGGGCAAGTCACTGTCCTTGTCCCTGGTGACGGACCATCGCAGTGTCCATAGCTGCTGCGATATGGCAACGAGTAGCACAACTGACAGGATAGACGCGACTGCGGTGGCAAGGAAGGACAGGTTGCCTAGTTCAAACAGGTTCATCCTCGAGGTCTCAACCAGGCAGAATTGAAAAAGTGAATATTATCCGTGTTTGGAGAAGACGGGACAGTAGGCAGTTGGCTTAAAATCTCTCACGTTGACCTTACAATGCCTGCAGATATCATACATTGCAAAATGGTTATCATCACCGTCAAAAAGCAACAGCGTACATTTCTGGTAAAACCATGTATCACGTACTCTCCAAAAGTAACACCTGTGTGTGCACATATTTTATTATCCATCTTGCAAAAAAAAAAAAAAAAAACTCAACAGTATTGACTTACTGTGTATTGACGATTTTTTTCCGCAAACAATATTCATCTGCCTGTCTTTTGACAGAGCCACAGACACATCGGAGAGGTCATGATCCTGCCGCTCTTTATAAATAAGTTGACATTACCAATATGATCCACCTTCGTTGGTGACGTAGGATGTTTTGGGAAGAGGGCTCGTTAGGGTCGGAGTCAAGTTTGTTGCCATTCATTGTCACTAGGAAATTGAGAGCGACAGGGCGGTCTGTAGTTATTAAAGACTGAATGGGGAATTCATTAACACACTATCCACCGACAGACAGGCAAGGCTATGCACACACATGCACGCCATTCAGACGTTTACGCACGACTTCCACTCCTTTCGTGGAACTAATTGAGATGATCATAGTTAATGTACTTTACCAAATGTACGCATTTTCTGGCTGGTTAGATCCCTTTCTTCCTTTTCATAATGGATAATACCAGCATGTACTTAGTTGCTGTTTGAGTGGAGGGGTCACCTCTACGTTAAAATTAGTCAAACACAAAGTTGTACGTTCGCCGCTCATTAGAAGCAAATTCCACTTTTCAACGTGTTTGAGGGGATGCCAGGATGTTACAGGTCGCGGTGGAGCCGTGATGCTGGGCAACCTGTTGCGCTTCTGATAGTTGCCCAAAAACTAATACCAGCGAACTGAAACGCGACTGTCAACCCGTGTGCGCACAGTCTTTATCGCCCTGACCTCTCTTTTAAATGTAAAACACAAAGTCCTATCTGTGTGCGGTGACCCCTAGCGTTATTGCTTTATGTAAGTGGATGTAGTTCACTTACCTACCTTCCCAGCCGTTTTGGCAGGCTACAATGCAGCCAGCGACGCAATGTAGCACAATTATATCATGATGACAAAGAGCACACCAATAAAGTGATCACATTTTATTATATCACACAAATAAAAACAGATGGGATCTTGGGAATATAGCAGTCAGTGGGGGGTAGGGACCGGGAGAGGGAGGAGGAATTATTGTAGGGTGCAATACAGCCAGTAGCCGTTTTAAATGTCCCGGAGCGCTCTTACATCGCTGGCTTCACACAGGAATGTTGAAATGTTGAATGGATGAGTCATACTTGTTTCGGCTACATGTACGTGGAGACGACTGGGGGACCGTCTGGACTCTGGAGCCTCCCCCCTCGTTGCATTCAATGAACTTGTTCAATTTAAGTACAATTTAAGTACAATTTCAAACTCTACTTACATATTTAGCATAGGGAGACGTGTTTACATAATCATCTCTTAAAATCGCTGCAGAAGTCACTTTCTGCATTCCATTTTCATTTTTTTTTAACAAAATAGGTGGTATATACAATGACATTTTAATTACACAAGCATCTATTTAAAATAATAATAATAATAATAATAACAATAAAAAAAAAAGTAAAACTTAAATAATTCAGTGCAAAAAAATGCCTGTTGAAAGCAATTCAGAGCAGAACCCAATCGCACATTTGCAGAAGTGTCCTTTCCCTATAGGCAAATGAATGCTTAATGAGACAGCAAACAGACTAGTTATTGCTCTTCACCCTCCCTATCAGCATTGGCTTCTAAAGCGTCACAACCCAAAACGATTCCATGTCACCCTGAGGCAAATTAAAAACCAAAATAAAAGTAGCATGTTGGGATGCCTGTACATCACATTGCGAAATAAAATAGACCTTCTCAAAACGGTTCCTACTAGGATGAGTTATATGTGAATTACACTTCAAAGTCCATTGTTCTTTTGAACAAAGAGGGGGAAAAAAAGCAAGATCTTCATGCATTTTTGACTTATCGAACGTATCAAAGCCAAATTAGTTTCAAGCCAGTCCGACAGGAGGGAAGAAGCTGCTGTAGTGTTAAATATATACTGAAATATATTTACATTAAAAACTACATCTGGAGTGTTGTGTTTGTGTGTATGTATGTATATATGTGCAACTGTATGTGTGTGTGTGTGTGTGTGTGTGTGTGTGTGTGTGTGTGTGTGTAAGAGAGAGACAGGGAGAGCGACAGAGAGAGAGAGAGAGCTCTGTTGGAACCTCAGTCTTGTTTGTAGGACTTCATCACTTCGCCTCAGACTCTTTCCTCTGATTCTCCTCTCCCGCCAAGCCCACCATCGCTGTGGTGATACAATCATTATACTTTTACAATATACAACAAAACAAAAACAAAAACAACAGCGAAAACACAAACAATATATCTCTCAACCGTAAAAAATACGATTTCTCCAAAAACAAAAAAGAAAGAATAATGAAATGAAAGGAATATTCTTTTCACTGCTCACAAAACAGCTGTGTGTGTGTGTGTTTGTGTGTGTGTTTGTTATTCTTCCTCTCATCAAACTGTCTGTTTCTGGGTATTTTCTTCCAACTCCAGCAACTCCCACATTTTCCAACACAGGTTAGTTCCAGTCAGGTCAAAATAAAAGTTGGTGCGTTTGAGGGGTTGACGGGAGGAGGGTATTGGTGTGGGTTGTGGGTTGGGGAGTGTGTGTGTGTGGCAAGGCGGGGTGGTGACGGGGGGGGGCCTTAAGAGTGTTGGGACATTCCGTTGACCAAACTCCGCAGCTGCTTGACCACCGTCTCGATCAGCTTCTGTTTGTCCCGGTCGTTCTTGCGGAACTGGGAGAAGATGTTGTTCTTCTTACTGGTGTCTTTCATTCTGCAGCGAAGAACGCACAGAACCGGAGGGAGGGAGGGACAGAGAGGAATCAGAAAGAAAGACAGGAGAGTTAGAACGAGAACGACAACCACTATAAAGGTCAATTTAACCTCTGAAGGTCAATGTAAGATGGAGAACAAAAAAAAAATCTTAGGGACGGGTGGGGAAAATACAATAAAAGGCAACAATCACGGCGCTCACACAGAAAGGAGATGTAAAGGGTGTTAACAGAACGGCTGCAACGGAAAAGTGTGGATGACACACACAGCAACGCGATGCCGGTGGAGAACACGACTAGGAATGAACCACAGCGTCCACAAGTATGGATTTGTACACTCGATGATAACTAACTGAGATGAGATGAGATGAAATGAGATGTGTGTGTGTGTGTGTGTGTGTGTGTGTGTGTGTGTGTGTGTGTGTGTGTGTGTGTGTGTGTGTGTGTACGTACCCCCTGTTGACTCTGCATTGAGTGAGCAGTGGGAGAGAAGGAAAAGAGAGTTTTATGTTTGAGAGGAGCAGACTCACGTCACTGTGAACCCTACAGGTTATCCGACCTGATACAGTTCTCGTGGGGACTCATTTACAGTAATGCCAATTCATGTGTGATAGATTAATGATGGTATCTATTTGCATTCACCCTAACCCCTAATCTTGACCCAAACTACAACCCTGTACTAGCCTGGTAGTAAACCTGGAATCTTTCGGGCACGAATAATAAAAATGCACCAAGCATGCATTTGAAAATCTCACTGCACGCAATTGGATGACACTATGACCAATGTTTACTCTGACTGATTCTGGACTTCGACGCAATTGGATAACACTACGACCAAAAACGAAAGTTGTAGCGTCATCTGTCGTCATCAGTTTATCTCGCCCCTCGCCTCAGATACACCGATTTGATTGGTTACCGCAGATGGTTGTGGTAAACGTAATGTGCATCATTGCGGACACAATCAGAGAACTCTGGATTTCCAGGGTAACCCTGTACTATACTAGCTTGACAATCTGTTTGTCGATAAGTTGTTGATGTGTTTCTCAGTAGTTTGTTGATGATCATATATAAATGCTGTAACTGTACCTTTTTACTTTTATTACTCTACACAGAAATAATGTAACTGTACCTCTTACCTTTTATTTCTCTTACACATAAATTCTGTAACTACAGTTTTACTTTAGTACTCTTACTCTTAAAACTCTTACCGTTTTACTTTACTTTTACACATAAATGCTGTGAGTGTACTTTTGTACTTTGTCCTTCTTGCTAACTGTGTCCACAGCATTCACACTATATTTACAGTGGCTGGCCAGCGGGTACTCACTTCTCCAGGAGAGCGAGCGCTGTGGAGGGGTTCACCCGCAGGTACTTAGAGGTGGGCTGCCCGTAGTCGGCCAGGTACGTGGACCAGTCCCACACCATGAACAGGTCCAGGAGCTGAGGGAGAGATGAGCAGACACCATTCAGCGCAATGACAGTAAACAGTAAACAACAAACAAACAAACAAACAAACAAACAAACAAACAAAAAAGAAAGAAAAAATGTAAAGCATGGAAATGTTCTAACGAAATGAAGCCCAATGTTGGCAAATTAGTTTCTTTGGGTTTATGTAAACCTAAATGATTTTTACTAGCCTGGGTGAACCAAAAAAGTCAGAAGCCAATCACAACAGCTTATATGGCATGGGGCACACTTTAAATGATGACAGAAGAGTATGGTTCACTTCACAGTGTTGAAGGCCTCAGTATTAAATAACACAGACGTGCATTGTCTTTGGAATTCTTTGATTACAGGAAAAATGTGCTTGCTGTACATTCCTGAAAAATATTTGGAACGAGTTTAATGTACCAAGTTTAATTTCATTTTAGGTTACGCCCCTTGGAAATTGGAAATAAACAAACAGAGGATCCCCAGAAGAATACTTTATCTCAGTTGCCAGCCGGGCCACTAAGTTACACAGTTTTTGTAAAGAGATGATAAAGAAATGATAAAGACGTCGTCCATGGCACAGGCTGTTCTTCAAAGGGAGAGCACAGGTGGACAAGAGGACGGGCAGAGAGACTGGACAACAGTCCAGAGTGACCTCTTTCCGAACCTTTACACACACACACACACACACACACACACACAGGAGTTTGGTAGGACAGAGAGTGTGATTTTACAACACTAGCAATAATGCACAACACTTCAGCTGCTGCTAGGCCGTAAGATACACAGCTGAAGTAGAGAGAGGGAAAGAGAGAGAGAGAGAGTGTGTGTATGTTAGAGTAAGAGTGTATAAGAGATTGTGTGTGTGTGTGTGTGTGTGTGAGAGAGAGAGAGAGAGAGAGAGAGAGAGAGAGCGCATGTTTGAATGTGTGTGTGTGTGTGTGTGTGTGTGTGTGTGTGTGTGTGTGTTGTGTGAAGGTTATGGGGGAGGAGATTTGTTTTTTGGCAGAAGCACAGTGAGCAGGGGGTACTTAAAATGCAAAAGGGGTTTGGGGAAATCTCCTGGTGACCTTAAGTTAACCTGCTGGACGGCTAATTCCACTCTGCATATCAGCAGGAGCTAACGGTGCTAACACAAACCATTCATGGGGAACAGCCTACCAGCCACCAGAAAGCAGCAGTCAACGGAGCCATCAGCCACCCAGGAGCTAACATTAACCCTTAGCAGATAATCACTGGCACGAGAGAGCTATGGTGATTAGCCTGTGTGGAGGCACTGCCAGTGAAGAGCACAAAGCCACAGATAAGCAGCAGATAGCGCTAATATAACGCTAATATAATAAGAGGTTGGGGCCTCTATCTTTAATGTTGACGCGATTGGATAAAGGTGTCTGCTGAATATCTAAGTGACACAGACTCACAACGGGCGGGAATCGAACCGGAGTCGAACGATTGTCTATGACGTTACCACACATGTTTTAACATTACAGGTACAGGTATGCTATTGAAGCATCCAGGATTTCACTCGGTGGTACACTAGTCTACACACGGCCATACTCAGCAACACATTAGTTCAACTATCTGAAATGCTTGAGGGGAAGGAATCGTTTAAAGAGCATGAATAAAGAAAGTCTGCACACTGGAGCTCCAATGGAATCCATGTTTTTTATCACCAGATTCACCACAGGTACCGCAGGTAACCTGAGGACTAACCATACAGGTCATACGTAGGTGACTCATAAAGACATAATGCACTCGAGTCCACAGAACACCTAACTACATTTTTGTTGCCGTTGTTTTGGGGTTGAATGACAGCTAGAAAAAGGGATAAGTTTACTCAGGCGACCGCCTTTCATCCCAAAACAATTATCCCCCATTTCCAGTCGTGGGGGTGAGGGGGATGAGTGGTGGGGGTGTGACCAAAAAAAATCCATTTAGATGCCATTCTTTAAAAAAAAAAAAAACACCTGGAGCATCCACCATCTCTAGGCCTTGCTCCAACAGTAGCCCGTTTGCTGAAAAAAATCTCAAGATGACCTCGAACATTCTAGAATGTTCTGTGTCAATAGTGACCCTCTCGTTCCGCAGGTAGCACTGACCCCCAGAGGGCCAAAAAGGTCTCTGATGATATCAGCCGCCCGCCGCAGCCTGCCTGTTGTCCTGTCTCCCGGTGACGGGCGCCCTCGGTTGATGCTAATCCCCTCTAAATTGCATTCTTTTGACAGGGGCAGGGAGGCCTGAGCTGTCTCCTCCAAGACTCCTAGTGAAGCAGGGAAGAGGCTGAGGGAATGGGAAGGGTTGTGCTGGGTTGGGTTGACGTTGAGGTGCCCCTGTTCACAGTAGCTGGAGCTGTCGGCTTGTCATGACCTGGAGTCAGGCTTAACACTCCCAATCCCCTTCCCCCTCCCCCGGCACACACACACACACACACACACACACACACACACACACACACACACACACACACACTCCCCTTCCACTCCTCTCCTGTCCTCTAAATGCTCTACCACTCGTCGCCTGTCAGTCATTCGAAAAACGAGGACCTGTCGTTTGACCCTAACAGATACTCCCCACCCCACCCCACCCGTCCCCACCCACTTCACAACAAAGACTCTTAGAACTGCCCCCCACAACCCACCCATATCCACCATATCTCTATTCAGTGAACATGCATTTAACACAGGGCATTCATAGACAAGGCTTGGAAAAAAAGAAAAGGAGAAAAAAAAAACACGCAATAAAAATTTAGAGACCAATCCAGAAAAATTCCCACAGTCAACGTCTGACGTTCCTAAGGCAAGCGCTGGCTTGAACTCCTTTCCTGGGATGATGATGATGGGGTGCTGGGACTTTACAGAGCTTCCCAACAAAAGGTTCAACTGTTTCATCAAAACGATGTTCTGTGCCTATGACCACACCACACAGCAATGGTCTTCGTGCATGTGAACTCAGCCCAGAGGAATGAACACAGCAGCCACATTTGTTTAGATTTGTTTGGGTATTTGTTGTAATGATAATGTGCGCTTCCCCCCGAGGCTCGTTGGCTTCAGTGGAGGATCTGACAGGAGTTTTAATAGCGCTGCACCCTCACAGCTGACGGGAGTATAAACATCACTCAGCTTTTAAAATGGAGGATTTACACAAAGTCGACTCTCAGCTTCCCTCCAGAGCCTCTAGAGGGTGGGGCTCAGTCGACAGGAGAGTAGAGTAAAGTAGAGAGTAATAGAGCGGTCCGCAAACTAGGGCATTGACTTCAGCATCGTAAATAGTCAACACAAATAACAACAAATCACAAATATAAAATGCTACATTTCACATTAACAACAATCCACAGCCATATGAGGAGATTGACGACATCGTCTAAATCAATCTCTACCGCCACTCAGCCGCCATCCCATAATATATCGGGTTGCAAGGCTCACAAAAGGACCAAAGGGATCTCAGGATCCAGCAGGTCAACAGGCTTCCATTAGCGCACAGGTGATTGGCAGGGTCACCTAGGACGCCTATGACCTCACGGGTCAGGACCCACTTCACTTCACGCAGGACCGCTCAGTCGGATCCATAACGCACGGCGCTACCGGCGAGATGGCGGGAGGAGAGAGGGGGGAGAGGGAGCCGGTTTCATGTCACCCAGAGAGGGAGATCGGCTTCAGTTGGTCTACTGACCCCATCTTAGGTCAGACTTCAAACAGGCCCATTATGGCGTTTCAGTCAATAGTAGTTCAGATGAACCAGAGATAAACAGACAATCGGAATCCCTCAGTTCAAACACTTCACATTTTTCCATACCAATTAAGCGTACTACACTTGTCCGGAGGTTAATCTTGCACAGTAATCGTCCATGTGATGTAGGCCTATGACAGTGGACTCTCTGGCAACATGTGATGTTGGCAAACTCTTATTTTGAGACTTGACCAAACGATCAACGATCAGCGACCAACAACTGACGATCAATGACCAACAATCTCAGAGTGCATTTCCCGAAAGGTTTACCAAAAGTCATCTGGCAAATGACGGCGAAGATCAAAGCCTGGCAAGTAGCTGAAAATAGCGAACAGATAGTCAAGGTGGGGCCGATATCTACATAGCTCACCAACACATTTCTCCGCGCTGTCAAGTAGGGTGGGCAGATAGCACATGAAAAGGGAGAAAAAGGGAAACCATGACCCAGGGAAAGCACCCAAGCCAGTGTTAAACCCTCCACGACCCAACGGTGTCTAGCTTTACTGTCTGACTTGTGCCGTGTCGCTTCAACTCTGTTGTCTTAATTATCCGCAGATGCATCATGTGATGAGATGACAGACAACTCTAAAAATATGGGAGTCGGGGGTTTCTTTTTTTTCAAATCATCACAGAAGACAGGTGCACTAGGAATATTTCAAATTCTTCTTCTGACGAAAACGGGACGTGTCGGGTCTACATTGACAAGGGCAACAAGAAACCACAGGCAGGCAGGCAGGCAGGCAGTCGTCCAGGTCACTTTATACTTCTAATCCAATATTACGGACCGTATAAAGTGCATTTGTGGGTTTGTTTAAGCATGTTTGCGTGTAAATGTGTGAGTTTGTGTCTATGCACAGGAGTGTGAAAGTCTGTCCGTGTGTGTGTGCAGGGTTTCCCGCAGCGCTTTCCTGCTAAGGCGGCCGCCTTAACAACACAGGGCTGCCGCCTTAACTAGCGTCTTCAATAAATAAATGAATAAATAAATATATTATGTATAGTGATATTCGCCGTATTACTCTGTCATGTTTTCTCCATGTCATTCCAAACCGTAGCCGCTAGTCTCCCTTCTCTGTAGAACGCATAAAAAAATAAACTTTTTCAAAATCGAGTTGGCCTATGCGCACAGGCGACGCGCTCATTCAGCATGCGTATTTGATATCAGGTCAGGTGCCACTGCCACGCATATCTCAGAGTGACTGCGAACACAAATAGCCTAAACCTAGCTAGATTTGACGACTCTCACAGGAATGGTTCTCCGTTGAATCTACCAAATGTGTGGGATGAGCGGCATAACACTTTTGAGCGCTTTATCTTTTCTTTTTTTAATCACTCGTCTACTATGAATGCATAGCCCACTGCATCTTGTAATTTGTTGTGACAAATACTTGTGCCATCTAGCCTACAGCTAACAACAACTTGTGACGGCTATTCATTCACGTGTTGTAAATTGTCTGAGGTTTACACAGGCTAGTTTAAACTTTAAACTATAGCCTCTTGTCTCCCATGCCAGTTTCATTCATCCCGACCGGGCGGGACGCATGTTTCCGTTTTGTAGAAATAATTCCTGGATGTTTTTGTTCAGAGCTGAACATGCAACTGTATTTGACAGATCACAGATCTGGTTGCTAGTGACAAAATATTAGTGTTCAATGCGGTACGATCTCGCTAATTATATTTTAAAAAGCATTAAAAACGTTCCGGCTCTCTTAGGCTATATGAGCAACAGGCACGCACAATAAAGGCCTACAGCTTCAATCAAAGAATTGCAGCTTTAGCCTACTAAATCACAATTCATTAACTATACCATACAGTCGCAATGTTACATTTTCATACAGTTTCATCTTTATTTCATGATATATTCTAAAATATCCACCATTGCAAATATTCTTGGTTTTAATAGAATACTATAATATTGACTGGCTTTAAAATATATCCTATGGTGCTATGCTGAGCAGTGCAAAGGTTTTGAAAGATACAAAAGGCCCTGCATTGGAGTTGTAAACTTTTAAGGTATAATATTGTCTAAATTGTGTTAATGATGTTTAATTGGTTGCTGATTCAATTAAATCTGATACAATGAATGTGAAATCCAGGTATATTGCTGTCATTAGTGTCAAAATTCAACATTTTCAACATTAATGAAATACTGACAGACTACTAATTTTTTACTTCAGCTGACCTCCTTGTCTTAAAGTAAATCAGAAAAGAAGTTATTTAGACAAGTGTGTGCTAGACTGCTCCTGTAGCCAACAATCTCTACCCTTTGGGAATTTAACTGTTATATGATCCTTGGTGATGTAAATGAAAACCTCTTTCTTTGGTTGGTCTTGATGCGGCCTTGACTCCTTTAAGACTCAGTCTCGACTCAGACTTGCTTCCTAAAAGACTCGGCCGTTGTCACTCGGTCTCGGCTGCAGTTCAACCAACGACCTCGACCCCCCCCCCCCCCCCCCCCCCCCCATCGAGGGCAGTGGCGGCGATGTGGCGGGGACGCTACGGCGACGCCCCCTTCCCCTGGACAGACACCACCTTAACTAACAAATTTTCTGGGGGAAACCCTGGTGTGTGTGTGTGTGTGTGTGTGTGAGCAAGGACTTATTCACCGGAGGGTTCGAAAAACCATCACAGGCCAGTAAAATGACAACAAAAGAGAGCATTTGGTCGCATGTTTCATCCTCTAGACACCTGCTGATGTACAAAAGTTAGGAAGGTCCTACTGCAGCAGAATTAGAATGTGTGCTAGTGAATGTGTGTGTATGTGTGTGTGTGTGTGTGTGTGTTTATGTGTGTCTACGTGTGCAGCATGTGTGTGCGTATGAGTCCATGTTTAAGTGCATTTGTGGGTTTGTTTAAGCATGTTTGCGTGTAAATGTGTGAGTTTGTGTCTATGCACAGGAGTGTGAAAGTCTGTCCGTGTGTGTGTGTGTGTGTGAGCGAGAGAGAGAGAGAGAGAGAGAGTGTGTGTTGACAGGACGGAGCCCGGTCAGCTTGAGAGCTTGAGCGCTCCAGCTCCTGTAACAACTTACACACGCACGCAGGCACACACACACACTCACACAGACAGACACACACACTTACACACACCCGCTCTGTGACCTCGGCCCTGTAACAACAAGCACCTCAGGCTTGGCTTAAGAGGTCAGGCTCCAGTCAGCTCCAAATCACCCATCGGCTGGAGGATCAGTGGGGCAACCATGCGCACTCACTGACAGCCGCACCACCACCTCCACCTCCACCACCACCTCCACCACCACCACTCTACGGCCCCAACACTGCCTGACCACCACTCTACTGCCCCCTCACTGCTGAACCACAACTCTACTGCCCCCTCACTGCTGAACCACCACTCTATTGCCCCTTCACCATCACTCAATTACCCCCTCACTGCTGAACCACCACTCTATTGCCCCCTCACCACCACTCTACTGCCCCAACACTGCCTGACCACCACTCTACTGCCCCAACACTGCTGAACCACCACTCTACTGCCCCCTCACTGCTGAACCACCACTCTACTGCCCCCTCACCACCACTCTACTGCCCCAACACTGCTGAACCACCACTCTACTGCCCCAGCACTGCCTGACTCTACTGCCCCAACACTGGCGGATCACCACTCTATAGTATAGCCCTCTCACTACTGACCCACCACTCTATAGCCCCCTCACCACCACTCTACTGCCCCAACACTGCCTGACCACCACTCTATTGCCCTCTCACTGCCTGACCACCACTCTACTGCCCCCTCACTGGCGGATCACCACTCTATAGAAAAGCCCTCTCACTGGTGACCCACCACTCTATAGCCCCCTCACTGGAGAACCACCACTCTATTGCCCCCTCACCACCACTCTATTGCCCCTCACTGGAGAACCACTCCATTGCTCCCCTCACTGGTAAACCCTCTCACTGCTGGAATGTTACCCATGCAAACACAAACAGAGCGCCTGGCCTGGTCTGGTCCGACTATCACCATCTAGTTGTGTGTGTGTGTGTGTGTGTGTGTGTGTGTGTGTGTGTGTGTGTGTGCGCGTGTATACCTGTGTGTATGTGAGTATGCGTGCATGTGTTTTTGTGGAGAGAGAGAGGCAGAAAGAGGCGATGGCTTGTGTAACGTTGACAGGGCGAGAATGATGAATGCGAGGCAGAAGATTGACACACCTGAACGGAGCATTGACATACCTGTCGCAGGTCAATGAAGGCCAGCTGTAAGGTATCCCCCTGAAAACCAGGCACTGGCTCTGAGCTGGCAAACACTGAAAAAAAAACACACACACACACACACAGCATGAGCGCAAATGTAATTCACACACCATGAAGGCAATTCCTTTGAGCAAAGTACAGCAATCTGACCTACGAAGAGTGGCACTACAAGTTAGCCATATGTGGTGCTTGGTTCTGGTGTTATAAGATTTTTGTAGCACTAAAAAGATGCAGCGTTACCCGGTTTGTTTAGGATAAGAAAACAAACTAACTGGATAGGAAGAGAGAGAAAACGCTATCAGTTGTAAACGACAGCAAGTACCACTATTTTGAAACTGCCCTTAGACTGAAACGATTGTTCGTTCCCAAATAGTGGTATGCTCCCTCTATATTTCTCTCTCTCTCATTTAAAACAGCAAAAAATGTGAATAGGGGAGGTCGTGTCCTTATGTGTGACAGACTGCACCATGTGTCAACTGAGCATGTGACGTGTCCTTTGCTGAACCCTCCTAAACACACACACACACACACAC
Organism: Sardina pilchardus; assembly: GCF_963854185.1. Lineage (NCBI taxonomy): Eukaryota > Metazoa > Chordata > Actinopteri > Clupeiformes > Clupeidae > Sardina > Sardina pilchardus. The sequence continues at coordinate 8,016,525 of NC_085015.1, read as the reverse complement.
ACACACACACACACACACTACACATAAGCACCTCAAAGGAAACGATCCAGTGGACTTACTTAGTGACACGTATGCAGAAATCCTTACTTGTATGTTTGAGTGTGTGTGTTTTTGCACGCTCTGTGTGTGTGACAGCCTGACCATATATGTGTGCATTGACACTCTCTTTCACAAACACACACACACACACACACACACACACACACACACACACACATCTGCATGACGTGACCATCAGTGCGCTAAGGCAGTGGGCTTTTGCAGAGACTGCTGGATCAGCAGGTGAGCGAGGTCGCGCGTTCACCCCGGCGCCCCCCCTCCCCACACACACACACACACACCCCACACACACACACACCCCACACACACACACACCCCAGCTCAGCGCCTGAACTCTGCTTCACCCCGAGACGCCCTGCCCGAGGGCCCTGTGGAGACGGCTCTCTCACTCACACACACACACACACACACACACACTCTCTCACTCACACAGACGTGCACACGCTCGCACTCAAACAAGCATGCGCCCACTCTCACACACATGCGTGTGCGGCGTACACACACACACACACACACACACACACACACACACACACACACACACACACACACACACACACAAGTATGCACACTCTCTCACACACCACACACATGCGTGTGCGCGCGTACACACACACCTACACACACACAGACATACACAAGCATGCACACTCTCTCACTCTCATTCTCACCAGTTTTTGTGTAAACAAACATACCCCCACACACTAATTCGATCACACAAACAAACAGATATAAACACACACACACACACACACACACATACACACACACACACACACACATATACACACACACACATTCAGTAGTTCTGTGCTTGCCCTACATAAACCACGGTTGCCTGCAGATTGTGGTTCTACTGTATAAATTACAGTTAGCAGAAAGCAGGGCTTATGTGAAAGTAGCAATGGAGAGGTGATTTAACAGAAGCTGTTAAACACATACACATCCACATATACAGACACAATCTAACACTCTAGCACACAAGCACAGACACATACACTAACAGGCACACACACACACACACACACACACACACACACACACACACACACACACACACACACACACACACACACACACACACACACACGTGAGAACTGCAGATGGTTCAACTGGAGGCCTTAAATCTCGCTCCATTCCAAATCTATCGTTAATGAGAAACAGCGCACCCAACTCAGGTTTGACATATCTGTTACACTCCAGACTGCGTTTTTACTCTTATCAATCAATCAACCGTTTTTATGGTCCCGCCTCGGGCCTACGTGCAATGCTGCCAGCAGTTCTCCTTACACAATGCCCATAAAATTCACATTAATTCATTTTCAAATACATATCCACATACACATCACTCATCTGCAATGACAGCGGCGCATCGCAACATGCTATGAGAGGTATGGCGGTACACTGTTGGCTCTCTAGCCGTAGTTTCCCCTGGATAAAATGCTTTCAGCTTTCTTTTTTTATTTTTTTAAGGTTTTGTTTTGCATTTTGCATCATTGATAGGACAGTGGAGAGAGACAGAAAGCGAAAGAAAGAGAGAGAGAGAGAGAGAGAGAGAGAGAGAGACAGAGTTAAGTGAGAGAAATGGGGTTGGATCGGAAAATGGCTGCAGGCTGGAATCGAACCTGGGTCCCCGTGAGCATTGAGATGGCTATGCTATGCAGTAAGGACAGTGCTGCTGCCTGCGCCACAACAGCTCCCAATGGACCTCACGCACGAGAGGCTCTTCAGGTGGCTCACTTGTTTCCGCTGGAGCGTTAGCCGTGTTGTAACGGCATCTTCTGTTATAATATATATGTATATATATATAGTCTTTATTATGGACTCAAAAAGTGGTCCACTCTCATACTCATACACACTTAACTTACAAGACATAACCAAGTAGACAAACAGACAAACAATTAATATAAAATACAGAAATTATATTCTGCTCCTTACATGGTTCACTGCAACAATGAAGATATTATTTACCCAATAATACAAAAAAATGAACGCAAACATAAATCCACATAGATCAAACATACCTGGCTCCCCTGGAAACAAATGAGCTATCTGAAGAGCCTTTCGTGCATAAGGTCCATTGGCAAGGCAGTTCTGATAATAGCAAAGTGAGATCTCTTTTATGTTTACTTTGTCTACCTTATGTTGACTTTGTTTACTTTACTTTGTGCTAGCGGGTAGAAGTTCCTGCTAACTGATTAATGTGTTCGAGGCCTGGTGTCTCCCAGTCTACCCCTACCCTGTGAAAGGGCTTGAAGGAACACAGCTACTTTTTGGGAAATAAGCTAATGTGTGTGGGAAGTTCTACACTTTTGGTTTCCCAAAGTTTGGTTTTGTCACCATAAAGACCTCCTCTTCATACAAGGAGTGTGTTTGGCAATACACTCTTTTTTTCTTTCAGGCGGAGTAAATCTGCATAATAGTCTGTCTAGCATCATGATTTCCTTTCATACGCCTGCAACTTACCAACTGTCATTATCCATTGCACACTAACACAATATATACACACCACACACACACACACACACACACACATACACACACACACACACACACACATACACACACATTTACATACACACAGCACATGGCAAAGCTTGTTAGAATGTGCTACTAGCCTTAGATGCACCTCGTTAATTTATTTTACCCAGCTGAAAGGCGCCAATTAGGCTGTCTCCAGCAATTTTGCTAATAGCGAGGTCGACAGTTTAAAAGGCTGCCGCGGCAACGCATCAAATGGAACAGTTTTTTTTCTTTCTTTTTTTTCAGAGGAAGTAGGTTGAATGTTCTTCCCTCCAGGGCAGGTAAACCACAGGGTAAGAGGTTGGAGAAGGGGAACCGTGTCCTGAGGATACAGACATGAACGTCTGCGTGTGTGAGTGTGTGTGTGTGTGTGTGTGTGTGTGTGTGTGTCGTACAGAACATCAGAGAGAACTGGAAAGGGCAAAGGAGGAAAATTCACTTTCAAAGCAACAACAAAATGAAAAAGAAAACACTCTGTGGTTCAGCTTGTTGTTCGAAAGAGATGTGGGTCAAACACAAAGTAAGCTACTTTTTCATGTCTGGGGTGTAAGAACAGGGTGCAATACAGAGGCAGCTTATGAACTTGTTGTGGCTGTGTTTGTGTGGCTGCTAAATAACACTTTGTTGGGTAGTTAATGCTGTATTGTTGGGTAGATAATGACATATTGAAGGGTAGTTCATGCTGTACTGATGGGTAGTTCATGCTGTATTGATGGGTAGTTCATGCTGTATTGATGGATAGTTAATGCTGTAATGTTGGGTAGTTAATGCTGTATTGTTGGGAAGATAATGCTGTATTGTTGGATAGTTAATGCTGTATTGTTGGGAAGATAATGCTGTATTGTTGGGTAGTTCATGCTGTATTGATGGGTAGTTAATGCTGTAATGTTGGGAAGATAATGCTGTATTGTTGGATAGTTAATGCTGTATTGTTGGGAAGATAATGCTGTATTGTTGGGTAGTTCATGCTGTATTGATGGGTAGTTAATGCTGTAATGTTGGGAAGATAATGCTGTATTGTTGGATAGTTAATGCTGTATTGTTGGGAAGATAATGCTGTATTGTTGGGTAGTTCATGCTGTATTGATGGGTAGTTAATGCTGTAATGTTGGGAAGATAATGCTGTATTGTTGGATAGTTAATGCTGTATTGTTGGGAAGATAATGCTGTATTGATGGATAGTTAATGCTGTATTGTTGGGAAGATAATGCTGTATTGTTGGGTAGTTCATGCTGTATTGATGGGTAGTTAATGCTGTAATGTTGGGAAGATAATGCTGTATTGTTGGATAGTTAATGCTGTATTGTTGGGAAGATAATGCTGTATTGTTGGGTAGTTCATGCTGTATTGATGGGTAGTTAATGCTGTAATGTTGGGAAGATAATGCTGTATTGTTGGATAGTTAATGCTGTATTGTTGGGAAGATAATGCTGTATTGATGGTTGGTTTGTGCTGTATTGATGGGTAGTTCATGCTGTACTGATGGTTGCTCTAATCAGATATTCACCAAGATGTCTTTAGAGAATTCATCAATGTCAGCATTTACATGGACTTATCTTATCCTGGTTATGACTGGAATTTCGTAGTGTCCCGGTTTTGGATTTACACATGTTAACATCATATTCTAATTTCAGAACCCTGGATAAGCCCTTATCCTGGTTTTGAAAAATGCGGTTATGCTAGCTGGAGCACTCCAAAAGAAACCAGGATACTGTTCCATGTTTACACCTTATCCAAGTTTCTTATGCAAACGTGTGCTACTGTGCTAATTGCACTTAATTGTTGGTATCCGGGATACTAGTGGTCATCATGTATACAGGGATATGAACAAATATGTTTCTGTATTCACGTAAACACCACATCCTGAATATTCTCAAAATTGGAATAAATCTCATAACAAAGAAGTGGATATTGAAGTGCGTGTAAATGCATTCAATGACCCACTACGTCAGACACACACACACACACACACACACACACACACACACACACACACACACACACACACACACACACACACACACACACACACACACACACACACACACACACACACACACACACACACACACACACACACACACACACACACACACACACACACCACTTACATTCGCACTGGATGACGTCCAGGTTGAACTGCTGAATGGCTCCTAGGCTGATCTGCTTGAGGTCGGGGTCCAAGAGCATCTGCAGCAGGGAGCTGGCCAGGTGTTTACATGCGGACATGCAGGCCGTCTGGGCTACCTTACCCTGTGGAGGAGAAAACACACACACACACACACACACACACACACACATGCATACATTCAATTCCATACATACACATAAACACACACATGCATGTCAACACACACACACACACACACACACAAACACGACAAAGACATACACAGAAAAAAAAAATTAACTGGTTTGTCCAAAATTATATGTTGAACACAAAGCTTTTATGCAGAGAACACTGCCAGCACCAACCTGAAGTAAATTCTCTCGTGGCACTTAGATCATGCTGTCTTAATAGGCACACACACACACAAATACAACACACTTACACACTTTCTCTGACACACAGTTACACACACAAACCCGGGTCACACACACAGACCTGGGCCAAGCATGCAAACCAACAGGGCTGAGAGATGCTGACACTCAAATGAGCAAGGTTGTGTGAGAGGCCTGAGGGGAGGTGCACATCTCTACCCATCCCAGATGTGTTTCTACTGCGCACGCACACACACACACGCACACGCACACGCACACGCACACGCACACGCACACAGACACACACACACACACACAAACAAACACATACCACTTGGTGTACGCTCTCCATTCCACAACACACATGCATTGACAGAGACACCAATGCCCCTGTAGTTGTCAAGCCCGGGCCACCATTGGTGATGATCTGTTACGGCCAGTCCCTCTCTGTGCACGCAACCTTGGTCATTTGGAACATTCATATATATAAAATATATATAGGCAAATGGACAGTCTATTTTGCCATGATACACCTCAAATCAAACAAAATAGATAAGAGACAAAACAAAACCACACTCAGCACAAATCCGTGACTGTGACCATGTCAAAGAATATACAAGTAAAGCAAATCATGGAAGACTGAGAAATAACAAAGCACTTTCCATTGAATTCAGTTAATGAAATACTGAAGACATGTCACACATAGGACTCGTGTGGTAACATTTTATATCAACCTTTCAAAAAATGAGTCTTTATAACACCTACAGTAGGCCTAATATTAGCCCGTGGAAAAAACAAAATGTCTTCCGCGCTCCTGAGAATCACTATCTGGTGCGTCAACAGGAGAGGACAAACTGTAGCAAAGAATCAAGCTTCACCGGAGCAACTCAGATGTGAAGTTTAGATATTTATTTATTAATCACGGTGCAAACATAGTGGGCTAACGTTTCGACGTTTGCCGCGTCTTCATCAGAGTCTAGAATATAGAACCTAATATTAGCCCTTGTAGCTACAGATGCCAGAGCGCTACACCTGGAAAAGTGTCATTCAGCTCCATGGAAGTACAGTGTGGATGAGTGGCCCACATGCTTCTTCACGCCCACGTCTATAAGTGTTGATAAGAGATGAAGTCACTCTGAAACGGGACGGGCGATGGATGGAGCTCGCGCTGCTGACAACGTCTCTTGGTGGAGACTTCATGTTGGTGTCAGCGATCGGTGGTGGCAATTTAGCCATTTTTAGCGGCATCTGTGTGTATGTGTGTCTGCGTGTGATCATCTACAGGGAAACCAAAAGTGAAGGGTGGGTGGGGAATGGGGGTGGGGGTGGGGGATGGGGAGGGTTGGTGAGAAGCGACCAGTATGTAAGCATACATCCTAGAGCCATATGCGATGTGTCTGCCCTGTAGACTTAACCGCTGGTGTTTGCTTTGCATATAAGGATTCAAATTCCTGCCCGCCACATCATTCTGCTGACTCCTCGCTACGGGTGTTTGACTTTTAAGTGCTGCTCTCTGTCTAACAAACTCGAACTTTTACATTTCTGTTAAGCATGACAAGTGTACATTTATCGCCCCTTTGCCAATTTTATAAATAGCTAAATTTTAGTTGGTGAAATGCAGAAGCCTTGCACGTTTTAACACTAGACTGCTCTTCTACAGCCATGGGGCGCAACAAGCACCAACTTCCTCAACCTGTCAAATTCCACTCCTGTATTATTGTAAATGTCACTAAACTACAGTATTGCTACACAATTTTCAACACAATATGCTTCCCCAGAATGTATTAGACAACTATATGACACGCCAGCATAGCTCAACAGCAAAAGTGGTTAGAAAAGGGCTAGATTGTGGGGAGCCCTACACCTGCAAGAAACTGACGCCTTCCTTCATATTCATGCAGTTAGCTAAAGCTACAGAACTGTCCGGAGAATGAAGACTCGTGCGTACGGTACACATGATACTTGCATGTAAAATATCTTCAATACTCAGTCAGAAAAGGGACTGGAAGAGGGAATTTCGAGTTGAGCGCAGAGCTCCAAAAACGTGTAGGTGAAAGAGGCGCTGGGTGGGGCAAGAGTCAAACCCACGCCAGGTGTGCAACACATAAACCTGCCGTGGCCCTGCGCCAACCAAACGTCTCTACACGTCGGGGAGGATAACGCCCCTCACTACACCCCCCCACCCCACCCACCCTCGTGCCCAGGGGCAACAGTCGCTGAACTTCCAGCACAGATGGAAGATGTTGGCGGCAGCGACCACGAACCACCAGCGTCCAAAAACCTGTTGCACATTCTTGGGCCTGGGTCCCAAGAGATACCTGCACCGTGCGGAGCAACAGGAGAGCGAGTCTGATACGCCTGAAAGTAGATCACCTGAAGGCACGGACGAGGTCTTCACATGTCGACGGACAAAAGGGGGATTCTTGATCTCTCTGTATTACTCATCCAATATGATATGACAAGAGTTATATCTGATCGCAGACTCTTGCACAAGAGAGGAATGAATACCTTTGAGGGAGTGTCACGGCATGAGAACGAAGGCGCTCTTATTTTTCCGAAAGTTGTGTGCGACGGAATGAAATATCTCGCGTGATAAAGCGATAAACCGCAGAGGCCTTTATGTGTTGACAGTATGCTGGCCAAAAAACCCCCGAAAAAATCGTAAATTATTTTGACATCGTCTATGGCTTGAAAGCAATGAGACTTGGGTCACAGAAGCAAAGACTTGTACTCATGTATGTACACCCTGATATGCGCATCTGGACAGCAGATATACAGTCTGTTCCCAGTGGGAGATGCTTTCGATACCATGACCTTCTTTATCACCAGAGAAGAGGTGTAAGACTTGTGGAGTGTTTTTTGCCTCCGCCAAGGAGGTTATGTGTTCATCGGGATTTGTTTGCCTGTCTGTCTGTCTGTCTGTTTGTTTGTTACTTCGCAAGTAAACTCAAAACGTTATGGATGGATTTCAATAAAATTTTCAGGGAGGGTCTGAAATGACCCAAGGAAGAAATGATTACATTTTGGGAGTGATCCGTATCACCGTCTGAATTCAGGAGGTGGTCGGAGGTTTGTGCTCTCTGAGTGCCTTTCTAGTTTTTATCTGAGCTGTATTACATCTAATAGATTGACTTTGTTATGTGCAACTGAATTAGCTGAGTACTATAAACAACCTATCACCTTCATCAGGGTGTTTAAAAGCAAGGCGGGTAAATGCAAAATTTATCGTTAATTATGCCTATTATAAAAGGTCCACAAATCATCATCGTTTTCATCCATCTCTTACTTCGGCTTAGAGACCATCTACTTCAATGTTTTAAAAACTACTGATCCAGTACCACTTTGATTATCAGAGCTTACTGTTGTAAAAATATTGACAAACATACATGCATATATTATATATAAAATAAACACATTCACACGTTCAAGACATATCTTAGTCTTTTGACACACTAACTATTCTGTATGATGTATTACTTCTACAAAGCACACGGAAATACTTAATGAATTACAGATGATGCACACACATAAATATATACATATATATGTATACTGTATCCACAGTTCCACACGTATACATACATACATACATTTAAAACATATTGAGACCTTCCGAGGTCCTAAAGCTAAGCTAGCCTTTATGATGTATTATACTTCATTAGCGTATGACAGCAAAATAAGCCACTGGCGTGGATCGCAGACAGTGGCAACCATGGAGATGATTAGAAGGGTAAGGGCGGGGTATGGGGTGGGCACTTGGAGCAGGGGCAGGTAAGGGGTAGGGGTAAATAGGGGTAGGGGTAAATGGTGGCAGGGGTAGGTAGCAGGCTAGGGTCGTGCTGGTTAGGTGGCTAGCCTGGCATACTCGGGCATTACGTGTGTGGTGGGGAGGAAGGAGGAAGCAAAAACAAGCGCCAGCCTGGTAAGGCAAAGTGCACGGGACGCACAGACAGGCATGCATGCTGTTTTCCCTTCAGCAGGGAGAGGCAGGGAGGTCTTACTTACCGACATCGCCGAATGGTCATTGTAGATATTCTACAGCAGAAAATCACCCACAAACAAAAACAAAAAACAAAAAAAAAATACAAAGGAGTACAAATACAAAACGAAACAAAAATAAGGAACGTGGACAAAAGAGGGGAGGAGGGGGGAGGGGGAAGGAGGGGGGGAAGAAAGTATGGCAACAATAAATGGACAGGAAAAAAAACGGAAGAATCAGAAAAAACCAAGCATGCCTAGCAGAAGAAGAAAAAAGAGAAACTCAAAAAATTGCACAGCACCGGAGAACGGAAAGGAGAGATAGAGAGATAGGAGACATTCCGCCGTAGAACACGACTGTTTTTGTGTGCAAAATCGATAGTCAAGAGGAGGAGAAAGGGAAATTAAGAGTTGGCTTGAAAAAAAGAGGCTCGTCTGGTTAGGCCAGGAAGCTTGGATAATTAAGCAAGCGAGCGGTTCACTTTGGCAAGACACTCGGCGGTTTGGGGTGTAGGCCTACCACCGTTTGGCTTGAGTAACCTGTGGGCTCTAATTTCCAAAATAATGTCTCTGTTTGATATATTGTACACCAACTATGCAAATCAATCTAAATTAAATAACCAAGCCTTCACTAATGACGTATGGCCCTGGTTTCTTAACACTGAATTATTTTTGATCTGTCCAAAAAATGGTCATCAGGTACTCTTGACAACTGACAAGTGTGTATACACATTACCATCACACAAACCTTCACTCTGCTGATCAGAATGCCTGAAAACCTGAAGGTTTTGTTCGACTGAGCTTCTTACTGGTCCGTCTTGAAGCGTATAGTTAGTGTGGTGTTGCACGAAGATCGCAGTTTTGGAGATACAGAAGGTTATCTATATAACTGACATTCTTCTGAAGCTTGGCTTCATTGGCCCCCCAACTCTGGATGCTTTGTCACTATGTCAGCTTGTTTTCTGTAAAGCCAACTTATACTGTATATAAAAATGTAGGCACTGATATAGGCAGTGCAACAGTCTATGATTTTTTTCTGGGAAGCCTTCGCTGTCATGATAAGCCATGAAGCCATGAAGACCACATCACAAAAGAACACAAAAAAATACAACCATCAGAACTACGTTGATGGCATGCAACAACAACATGTGAGACCAGATGCACTGAAACAGGAAACCAGTATGTCACGACGTACGTACATATATAAAGCCAAAAGACCTCACATGGGCAAGGACGATAAGGACATCACTAACAATATAAACATCGACAGCAACAAAAACACACAGAAACAATCACATAGAAACACACACACACACACACACACACATACACACACACACACAGAAACTTCAAACAGCTGTGTGTGTTTGTGAGCTAATGTGAGGGTGAACGTACCGGCAGGTGCGTGAAGACCTGGAAGGTGCTGCGCAGGAAGTTGATGAGGTCCATGAGGTAGCCACTCGCCCGGCCGTCCGACTCGGACATGCCCCACTCGTAGTCGGCCAGCTGGATGAACTCGTCGATCTTCTGGTTTAGCTTGGTGTAGATCTCACCCTCAGCCGCGTGCCGTGCGTCCTGACAACACATTCAGATTCAGAGATTCAGAATCGGAAATTCAGATTCAGTGATTCAGAATCGGATATTCAGATTCAAGGATTCAGGGATTCAGTGATTCAGTGATTCAGTGATTCAGTGATTCAGAGATTCAGATTAGGAAATTCTGATTCAGGGATTTAGATTCAGGGATTCAGGTTAGGAAATTCAGATTCAGGGATTCAGATTCTGGGAGATTTATTTGTCACCTACGCAGTAATAACAGCATACAATTAGTAGTGGAATGTAAACCTGGCTAACTGTACGTCTGTGCGAAATGGAAAAGGATGTATATAGAATAGATAAGAGATTAATAATAATAGTTAATAACGATTTAATTAAAATAATGTAATATTTAATATATAACAAATAAATAAAGATAAATATGTGTAGATTATAAGAAACAACAACAGGGTAAGAGTAAAGGGCATGCAGTTAAACAGCATTTATATTCTAGCAATATGTGCTTCTTTTACAGATATATTGAACAATATCTTTAGCATAACTTAACAAACAATGTCAAACTTGGCACTGCACTTACTCATGCCCGTAGCAAGAAATCAATTAGCAAAGGGTTTGACAGATATGCAAAAAACAGACGAACAAACAGACAAACAGATAGACAGACAGATGTTTCTACCATTTATAGATAGATATTACTGTATTCATGTTCCTCTGAGCGCTCAAAGCACTTTACAGAGTAATGCCACATTCTCATTCACCAGCACACGGGGAGCAGTTTTGGGGTTCAGTGTCCAGCTCAGCCAAAAGAACGACTCCTCTACCTCCCGAACAACCAGCGCCCCAATAGTGAACCAGGCCAATAACAGAACGACTCCTCTCATCTTGAACAACCAGCGCCCCAACAGTGAACCAGCCCAATAACAGAACGACTCCTCTACCTCCCGAACAACCAGCGCCCCAACAGTGAACCAGGCCAGCAAGACTTCTCGACATCCTCATTTGTCACAATAATAACTCATGTGAGTCAGACTCAGCACGAGCTGGGTGATGAACTCAGTGACAGGAGGATCACGACACACACACACACACAGAAACACACACAGAACACACACACACACACACACACACACACACACACACACACACACACACACACACACACACACACACACACACACACACACACACACACACACACACACACACACACACACACACACACACACATCTGGCATGTCACTTCACCTCTTTTTTTTGTAATGGAACAAAATTTATGGTAATGTAATTATTTGCGTGTTTATTTATGTATGAGTTCATTTTGCTCTCCTCATTAAAATGCCCTGACACAAACACACACACACACACTCTCTCTCAACACTCTCACACACACTCTCCACTCTCTCCACTATTATGTATCTCGCTCCATTCAGACCTTTCTCCAGAGTTCAGGTGAGCTTGGTAGGCTCATACTGCGCAGTTGAAAGCCTGACATGTCTAAAGCGAAACACATGAAAAGTGTTCCCCTATATGGTGAAGTGAGACATATTCAGTCGCTACCACATCAAAGAAAACCAGTCTGCAACACAGTGTTTGCCTTCTCCAGCTCCTCTCTAGACGGTGAAACTACGTATCTAGATTGTGCTCAAAGGAGACCAGCATCTGGGAGTGGCAACCTATGAAGTACAGTACCTGCCCTTCAGATCAAATGGATTTCATCAGTACTTTTTTACTTTACTTACTTATCCTCTTGGTCCCAGTTGGGGCATAAGGCCGCAATCATACACTGCCCCTGAACCCTGTCTCCTGCTTTGGCCTGTGCTCCATCAGTGATGTGTGTAAATCTTTAACATCGGCGGAGAAACACACAGACAGAAGAAATCTGGCACTGAGAGTCGACCTCATGCCTCTTATGACTGGAGGTCAAAGGTCGTGACTCTTGACCCCTACATTCTGGGAGCTATGACAGGCAGGCCTGATGGCTTTAGAGTAAACACGTATCACTCAGCAAGTACTTATGAGATGGCCTTCTCTGTGACCCTTCATCTCAGCTTTAATCCTTACAACACTTAGGAGTTGCCCTCGGATTTATATTCTAGGGCAGGGGTTCCCAAACTGTGGTGCGCTGTGGAGCTGCTTCTAAGGGGTACGCGAGATGAAAAGGGCTATGGCGGAAAGGTGCTAAAAATGAACTTTTCAAATTTTCTGTAATTAATTAATGAGTAAATTAGTAATTTTTAATTGGGTTATAATGATATGGAAACATGACATTAAACTATAGTAGGCTGCGTTTTTATATATATATATATATATATATATATAAAAAGGTGTGTAATTATTAAACATGATGCCTGGAATGCAACAATAGAATGTGTTCCTTTTTAATGTGTCAGGGGTACGCAAGCCAAGTCAGGACAAAGAAGGTGGTATGTGGGGGAACAATACAATTAACTGCATAGTGCCATATAGCCTAAATATACATAAAAGTCCAGTATTAGTAATAGACTAAATAAACTTTGACAGGATAATAATAATAATACCCATAAACAACATACTAACTACAACTCAGTGAGTCAGATATGAGATCACAGTCAACTGTGGAAGAGCTTAGGGTAGAGCATGAGCTTGTGAATTTTCAGCAGTGAGCTCGTGACCCTATCATGTGTTGGATTTTAGTCATCATCACCCAAGTGTCCTGTGGCTTAATCAGACCATTTCGGCATTTAATCAATCAATCAATCAATCATCAATCAATCGATCAATCAATCAATCAATCAATCAATCTTTACCTGTCTTTCGGGCAACATAGTGCCACAAATTGCTCTCCAAAGGGAAAGCATCCTGCATCCTGCCGTGACACAGCTGGGGCCCCCACTGCTTGTGCATGCGAAAGCACCTTGAACGTGGCCAGGCCATGCCACAGCTGGGGCACCCACTGCTTGTGAATGCGAACGCACCTTGAACGTGGCCAGGCCATGCCACAGCTGGGGCCCCCACTGCTTGTGAATGCGAACGCACCTTGAACGTGGCCAGGCCATGCCATAGCTGGGGCCCCCACTGCTTGTGAATGCAAACGCACCTTGAACGTGGCCAGGCCATGCCACAGCTGGGGCCCCCACTGCTTGTGAATGCGAACGCACCTTGAACGTGGCCAGGCCATAGAGGCGCGTGGTGTGGATGGTTTCCGGCGAGACGTTTGTGATGTTGGTGATGAAGTCCTCCAGGTAGCGACAGGCTTGCTCTAGATGTGTAGTGTTGATGATGATCTGGACCAGCTGGGGGGCGGAGACCACAGAAGAGGAAATGGGCATGAGACTCCTCTAGTAATAAAATAACACGTTTTACGCATGCGGCGCCTTTCTCAAACTCAAGGCCGCTTGAGGTCTTGTGTATTTGAGGCAGCCGTGGCCTACTGGTTACTGCCGGTTCGATCCCCGACCAGTCCACGGCTGAAGTGCCCTTGAGCAAGGCACCTAGCCCCTCACTGCTCCCCTAGCGCTGCTGGTTGGGCAGGCAGCTCACTGCTCTGGGTCGTGTGATTCACCTCACTGTGTGTTCACTGTGTGCTGCGTGTTCACTAATTCGGTTAAATTGGGTTAAATGCAGAGAACTGAATTTCCCTCACGGGATCAAAAAAGTATATATTCTATTTTTTTTCTATTCTATTTCTCCTCTGAGAATAGCCTGGCTAGCGCCACCACTTCTCCATGAGACGTGGTCTGGCAACCAAACTTTCATTTTCTCGTATTTTAAAAAAATGCCCAGATCTGTATATTGGGTGCCACGGATGTCTATCAAATGCGTCTGTACATAGCTTATTATCATCGTCTTGCTTCCCCCCTGTTCTGTGATTGGTCCCCTATCTGAGGCAAAAATTAGGGCGTTTCCAGACTGCCTTACCAGCGTGAATCAGATCGCACGCAAGGCAGCATGGGAACACCCAGGCTACTCTGAGAAGTGAATGTGAAGCCGACATATCTGCTGAGGTGCATGTGCAGTCATTTACCTCAGTGAAGCCTGTGTGTAGCAAAGCATTCTAAAAGTGAAGCTCACCTCTGAAAAGCCTACGTGTAGTAACACATTCTATCAGCGAGATTTATGTGTAGAAAAGTATTCTAATAGTTAGCTTTACCTCAGCAAAGTCTATGTGTAGTCATATTCTACTTAGGCTTCCCTCAGTTTAGGTTTATTTGCAAAAGAATATTCCAGTAACGTTGTTTACCTCAGTGAGGCCTATGTGTATTTAAGTATTTTAGTACTGCTGTTTACCTCAGTGAGGCCTATGTGGGGCTTCTTGATGAGGTTTTGTAAGCAGCCACTCAGTGTCCTCGTCAGCAGAAGGTTGGTGGACTTCCGTAGCATGTCATCGATTTCTGTCGAGCTGCAATAAATTAAAAACAAACTGCATTTTATCTCATGAAAATATAAACACAGTACTCAATTGTGGCATGTATACATTCAATGTGAGTGAGGACAACCACAGACCAAAGGCCTTTTTTGTCATAATGGCTAGTGATTCAGTAAGATAAGTCTCTGTTGAACCATGACTGTCCAAACCATTATTACTAGCAAGCCCTACTGGATCACCAACATGAGTATCATGAGAGATCACAAAATATGGAGACTGCTTTCATAAATGCAATATTTCAACAGCACACCAAGTGGATTTTTTTTCAAACAGTGAAACCTTTCATTTCAGATTTTGTATCACTCGCTGAAAAACTTCAGTAAATCATGATTCTCACTCAACACCTCTCTGCTCAGTCAGTCGTGTGTTTATGTTTGGTTTGAGCGTCTTTGTTTGCTTGTTTGTTTGTTTGTGTGTGTTAGCATAGCACCGGCAGTGCTTGTTGAGGCAAGAGATAAGCGTCATGTTTGGAGGAGCTGATTAGGAAGGAGGGGCTGAGGGAGGTGCCAATCACACGGCAGGTTTTATTTTTTACCTCCAAAGACGCAGGTATTTAAAAATGTACATTCACATATTTCTATTAAGCAGACATACGTCAGTCATATCACAAGTGGTGGAAATTGATTGATGTCATGTCGCCATCTCCCCGACTAAACTAAGACGGGTAGCTAAGCTAGGTGTCCTCAAGACTCAAACTATTAGTAACTATGAACGCCTTGCTTTTATAGGAACCTTGCAGGGTGTTTCTTTTTTCTTTTTTTGCTGTTTGTGCCCCACTCACAGAGTCCAAATACGTGCAGTGTCACAACAGTGAGACAACATCATCCCATTGGGACATAATTGACTTTGAGCACCTGGAGGTGAAAAAAAGGATGTTAGTGTGACAGCCAACTGAGGTGTGAGGGGAGTGGCCTAACTAGAGGGGGAGGGGCCTATTCAAGTTTTAACTGTGT
Source organism: Sardina pilchardus (assembly GCF_963854185.1). Taxonomy (NCBI): domain Eukaryota; kingdom Metazoa; phylum Chordata; class Actinopteri; order Clupeiformes; family Clupeidae; genus Sardina; species Sardina pilchardus. Next base: position 8,000,568 of record NC_085015.1, on the reverse strand, counting down.
GTGTGTGTGTGTGTGTGTGTGTGTGCATCAGTATGTTTGTGCATGTGTGCGTTTTGTTGTAATGTGTGTGTGTGTAGGAGTATGTTTGTGTGTATGTGTGCTTGTTGCTGTTATCTGTGTGTGTGTGTGTGTGTATGTGTGTAGGCGTATGTTTGTGGGTATGTGTGTGTGTGTGTGTGTGTGTGTGTGTGTGTGTGTGTGTTTTGAGGTGGGGGGGGTCAGCATTAGCGGCTAATTAGCACCACAACAGGCTGCGCTGAGCGGAGCTGTTCATTTGCATCGGCCCCTAGCAGCATGCCCGGAGTGTGGAGAGAAAGGAGAGGAGCTTAGCCCGCTCTGGGATTAGATCAGGCCATCAACAGGGGCACCATGGCTCGGAGCGGAGCTATAGGACCACAGGCGCGCCTTTCATGCTCCTCTTCTCTGGGACACTGATACCATTCATGAGGACACAGGCTCGCATCTGGGGGAGGGGGCCGGGGGGGGGGGGGGGGGGGGTGACCCTCAAAATTTGGTGGAGGATCAGATGCCCTTGCAAGTGCACGACTAGGTAAAGATTGAATTTAAGGTGGGATGCTCTTGCTGTGGTAGGAGGCTTCTTTCGCCTCTTAAAGGGTGAAGATAAAAGTGTTAGAGGCTCTATTCTCCTCTTAAAGGTAAAGCTAAAAGTGTTGGAGGCTCTATTCTCCTCTTAAAGGTAAAGCTAAAAGTGTTGGAGGCTCTATTCTCCTCTTAAAGGTAAAGCTAAAAGTGTTGGATGCTCTACTCTCCTCTTAAAGGTAAAGTTATAAGTGTAGGAGGTTCCCTATGCCTCTTAAAAGATAAAATGAAAAGTGTATTGTGTTTTTATTGACAGCACCCTTTAAAGGTAAAGTAAAAAGTGTATCCTGTTTTTAATTACCCATTATGCTGGGACAGGCTGACTTGTGTGTGTGTGTGCATGTGTGCATGTGTGTGTGTGTGTATTTAGGAACACAGGTTCCCATTGGCGTCTCGGCCCTCCTCACGACCCTCCTCACGACCCCCCTCACCCGCTATGCATCATGGGAGGTGCCGCTAAGCCCCCTGGGATGCGCGCCCCGCAGCGACCCGTTTGGCCTGGGAAAGGATTTGGGGTGCCGTCGGACAAGCACAACACAGACCCCCCTCAGAACACACAGCGCCGCCGCAAATGCCACAAGGGCTCACGGCAAAAAAAAATACTGGCAGCGCGGCGGGCGGGCGTCCACGGAGCACAGAGCGCAGAGCGCAGCGCGCGCGAGACCTCGCTAACACCGGACCGAGGAGGAACGGCCCGCCGAGGCCACTAAAAACATCACGCTGCCTCTGTTGATTCTGACCAGTCAACATGACCGGGTTGACGCTGAGGTCACAGCGTGTGTGTGTGTGTGTGTGTGTGTGTGTGTGTGTGTGTGTGTGTGTGTGTGGGGAGTGGGGATTCCCCCCCGAGGAGTGTGTTTGTGGATAGCGTGTAGGATCGTGTGTTCTGCAAGCCTACTTTACTGTTTGCTTGTTTATGTTCGCTCTGCATGGCTGACACTTGTTGATGTGCGATGACTGTTGTTTTTAGAGGTGGTTGGTCAGGAGTAGCTTTCAAAGGAATTTTCTCACTGACGCAATGCAAGTGTAACTAGGGTCTAGACTAGAGTCCACAGTTTCTCATGAACAATGATGCAGACCTGTGGTGACTAAGAAACCAGTTATATTGCCAAGCAGTCTGTGTGCGGTCCCTGTCTTTCATGCTGGGGATTTCTTTCACATGTCCGTATTGTTTGAGACCAGCAGACTGCAAAAGAACAGAGGCCAAGAGTGTGACTACTGAGTCATGTCTCAATGGCGGGTCAAAATAGGCTGGGTGAACCCTGCCTGAACTTCCGGGGAATTTGAATTTCGCCCGGCAGCTCAGGCTGGAAACCAGCAGATCTATCTCCGCTGTTTACTGGCAGAACCTTTGGCTCCAATCAGATACGGCCATACTCTAGTCCTGGCAGGCTATTGGCCGGTGACGTGACGATAACGCAGTAGAAAATACAGTAGAAACAAAGCGCAGCCTCCTCAGACTAACGTTAAATCTTAAAAGATGGTGAAAACCAGACTAGGGTCAAACAGGCTCTGATTCAATCATAATCTGACCGATTTTGGACCCGATTTCCCCCCTACGACAATTGGGGGGATTGTCTTGTAGAGTGAGGTGTTTAAAGATAGAATGTTAGTGGATCCGAGAGTGCCCGATAACGAATCCGAGGTATCAAACATGTTTGATATTTACGACTCGTTTCCTAAATGTTTGGGTAGTGTTTTTATCATGGCAATTGCATTTTTTAAGAATTGTTTCCAAAGTGTAGTTGCTTATTTGGGCTTCCACCACTATCCCCTTTAAGATGTACTTACACTTCTTCTCTCATGCTCTGGTAGTAGCAGTAGCATGTATTATAGTAGTATTCCTCATCGCCTAAGGTCTCCTTTGCAACATAGTTTGAATGTTATTCCGCATCTTGCAAATCACTTTGGATTAAATGTTGCTTTAAATCCAGACTAAAGCTAAAAACCTTTCTTTTTTTCTCGACATTTTGGTCAACCACTAGCTCCCTGATCACCCTTGTTTCACTGACTCTGCTGCTTCACTGTTCGTATTTACCTGGGGTTTGTTTGTTTGTTTGTTTGTTTGTTTGCTTGTTTGTTTGTTTGTTTGTTTGCTTATGTACTGGCTTTTGCACTGTCTTACTGATTTATTACCTCCACCAAGGAGGCTATGTTTTCATCGGGGTTTGTTTGTTTGCTTGTTTGTTTGTTTGTTTGTTTGTTAGCAAGATCACAAAAGAAGTTATGGATGGATTTCGATGGATTACATTTTCAGAAAAGGTCTGAAATGACCCCAAGGAAGAACCATTACATTTTGGGAGTGATCCAGATCACCGGCTGGATCCAGGAGGCGACAATGATCACATAGTGATCACACCTAAACAAACTTCTAAACGACTAAACGTCAGTGTAAATATAGAGAAGGAATCATTCTCCTTAAGCCCCCTCACCTGCGGTGCAAAGACTCGGAGAACTTAAGGCTGGCGTAGATGAACTCCTTCACCTGCGTGTAGATCTGAGGCACAGATTGGGACATGGGGAGCTTCTTTGGAAATGGTTGCTGTAAAAGAGAGAGAGAAAAAATAACTAGTAAATAATCATTTTCTAGACATAGTAAATAATAATTTTCTAGAACATGGTGGGGTCTTTTCAGACAGTCAATCACATACAGCGAGTGTAGACAAGCTAGCTATGACAAGTTAGAGATCATATCCACAAATGAAACATTTGATACAAACATCTAACATAAAAGGGAAAGAGAGAGAGAGAGAAAGAGAAGAAAGAGAGAAAGAGAGCGAGAAAAAAAGAGAGAAGAAAGAGAGGGGGGAGAAAGAAAGAGAGAGAAAGGGAGAGCAATGGTAGTGGGTAGTGGACTGAGGGGTGTCTGCTGTACCTTCTCGATGTCAGCTTCGTGAAAGGGGAATCTGCTGATCACCGATTTGTACTCTTCTTCCGTCTCTACAGGGATGGGGCTGTAGTTGTCCTGTTCAAATATCTCCCTGTTACACACACACACACACACACACACACTTAGTCCATTAAACGTAAACGTAAACGTAAACGTAAACGTAAACGTAAACGTAAACATAAACATAAACCACAATAGCCATTGTGACAGGTGTCCGGTTGTGACTGACCTGAACACCAGAGCCCACTTCTTCAGCAGTGTCTCGTTATACTGATCTCTGATCTCAAACAGGAGATCAAATAATCTGTTCACTGTGAAGCCGTAGCCCTGAAAACAACAGCGCGCAAGAGTCAGCATACGAGTAACAACAGCAACAACCCAACACTTACTTGACAATTACAAGTACGCAAAGTTCACACTGGAAATGATAGGGCCTTTTAGGGGAAAAGGTCGACATAAGAGCCCACAAACTGGCATGGACAAAATGCAATTCGATATTACATTACATCTAACAAGTATTATATATTTGAGATACACAAAGAAACATTAATAAAAATAAGCAAGCAGGCACATCAAATCTCTAAAATCTGGGTGCTGGACGGACGGGGTATCGAATGAATAAAAGAAAGAAGTCCGCTACACCATGGGCTCCTGATAGATCATTTAACGTTGTGATTGGACTAACGCCGGAAACGTCACAACAGTAAATGATCTATCAGGAACTCATGGTGCGTAGCGGACTTTTTTTCTTTTACACACCCAAGAAACATTGTCTCATCTCGTCTCAAGCTTTGGCAAGGTTTATATGTGATGCACACACATCACTTAGCGGTGCAGATCTTAGTGTGTGCCAAGAGATAAGGACGGAAAAGACGCTATTTAAAGTCACAAATACGAACCTGTAAAGTGTCCGCAAATATCACAATCATGTTTTTCAGTTCCAACACCAGGTCTGGATCACTGCAATACGACTACAGGAAAAAGGACACAAGAAAGGAACAGAAAATCTCATTAAATCAAATGTTTGCTACCCATGAAACATATTCACTCAATTATTCATTACATCAATATCGAATTGATGTAACGGCCTAATGTTAATAACTGTTAATGATTATCCAGTTAATTAAGATAGCTTTGCGTACAAACCCGTACGAACAAACGACCGAGGTCATATCAATCAGTAAGAAAAATCTCCCCATTCTAACACAACTTCACAACCCCCCTCCGACACATCGCCTGGCCTTTTCTTTTCAAAAAGAAAACCTTGTCTCTTGATTAATTAGCATCAAATGGCTAACTCATGGAGGGTCACTCATTGATCAAATACCTGAGGATTTATAAAGGAGGCTTAAGGAGGAATTAGCACGTGAATGCCATGCCCCCCCACAACTCGTTGATGGAATGGAACTTACTCCATGGGTGTGTGTGTGTGGAGGGGGGACTATGAAGAAGAGTGAGATGACTTGGCCTGACCCAGGCATGGGAGTGTTGAGTGACAGGATTTAGCGAGCGCACACACACACACACACACACACACACACACACACACACACACACACACACACACACACACACACACACACACACACACACACACACACACACACACACACACACACACACACACACACACACACACACACACACACACACACACACTTATCACATAATGACGTTATGTGATAAGCAGATAAGGCTTATCTTTCCCGAAAGTATCATTGCCGTGTTTGGTCCAGTAGTGACAGACCACAGACCTCCTACTGCTGATGTCTAGAAATGAAGCATGAAGTGGGAGTGCTGTTGGTTTATCTGGCCACGGCTGAAATTCGGTCATAGGTACAAAATATAGTCATGTTCAACAAAGCGATTTTAGCAGAGCTACAGGGAAAAGGGAAAAAAACACTTTCACTATAAACCACTCCACACTCCAGAGCATTCCTGACATTCAACCACTATGCCGTCTCCTGTCAGTGGCTTAGATGGCTACGGTGGTTAAGGTGGCGTTTTCTATAAGCACGCACGCTGGCAGATAATTCAGTCTCAGCCGCTTCCACTCTGTTACTTTTAACACTTAAGGGGTGGGATGTGCTAATGATCGAGAGTAGTCTGTTGCCTTGTCACAGTGCAGAGGTGCACAACAGAGCTCGGTGGATACAGAGGTCCTGGGATTAGCAGGACCAGTTTGGCCTATATGACTATCATCATTTCCCAACTGTTAGCCGTGACTTTTATACATTTATACATGGGGTCAATATGGCATTAATAAGGTTTTGTTTCTTTTAACTTGCATAAAACACTGTCCTGTGGCTTATACACAATGCAACTAATGCACAAGATATTACTGTATGTGACAATTGATAGACTGGTCAGCCGAATGTGCCTGACAACTAGATGCTGACTCTGAAGTGTGTTGGCTGAATACCAGAATCCAGGTCTTAGCTACGGCCTTTTGGCCAATTTTACACAGATTCCTTTCTATCTGGTCCTACAGTAACCAGAGCCCTCTGAAGCTCAAAGGTGCGTGTTGTCTTCTTAAAGTGGAGCCAGAGTATTGCTTGGCTCGCCTCTCTCTCTCTCTCATTCATTCCTTTTCTCTCTCTCTCTCATTCCTCTCTCTCTCTCTCTCTCTCTCTCTCTTTCTCTCTCTGATTAATCTCTCTCTCTTCTCTCTCTTCTCTCTCTCTCTCTCTCTCATTCCTCTCTCTCTTTCTCATTCCTCTCTCTCTCACATTTCTCTCTTTCTGTCTCAGCAGTGGTCACCAGGCCCAGTGGTGTCAGGTGGTGCTGTTAGCACATGTGGGTGTGTGAGTGACCACCACCATCAACACCACCAGTGGCCTGATAAGGCCCTTGGAGGGGTAAGTAACTGCCCTTGGAGGGGTTAGAAACAACCAATGGAGGGGTAAGACACTATCCTAGGAAGGGTAAGTAACTGTCCTTGGAGGGTTATGCAGCAGCTCACAGAGGGGTAAGTAGCAGCCACTGGAGGGGTAAGCAGCAGCCCTTGGAGGGGTAAGCAACAGCTCTTGGAGGGGCAAGTACCTGCCCTTGGAGTGGCAAGCAACAGCCCATGGAGGGGCAAGTAACAGCCCATGGAGGGGTAAGTAGCAGCCCTGGAAGGGGTAAGTAGCAGCCCTTGGAGGGGCAAGTAACAGCCCATGGAGGGGTAAGTACCTGCCCTTGGAGTGGCAAGCAACAGCCCTTGGAGGGGTAAGTAGCAGCCCTGGGAGGGGTAACAGGAGCAGAGGCCTGGAAAGGTTGATTTACGACCCCTCTCTCTCTCTCTCTCTTTTTCTCTCTGGCCCATCGTAGGTTTTTTTTCCTCTCTTTTTCACTCTCGCCCTCTCTTGTCGTCCCTCGTTAAACATTTACATAAGGCAAGCAGGGAGAAAGAGAGGAGGAGAGGAGGGAGGGAGGGAGGGAAGGCGGAGGGGAGGAGGGGAGGTCAGGAGGGAGGTTGAGACCCAGTCCTCGTGGGAGTGCGTAAATCACTCGCCAAATGAGCTCCGTCAGGGCACTGACACACAGCGGCACTCAGCAGGGCCTGGGGCCGGCCCGACACACTCCACTCACCAGGCTCGCAAACGCGTACATACACACACACACAACAAAACATAACACACACACGGGCACACCCACCACCAACACCCACAGAACGCAACACAACACAGGACACACAGGCACAGCCACCACGAACACACACACAACACAACACCTCATCCATATGACACACACACACCAACACAACTTACAAACACAAACATGACTCATACCAAACAAACACACACACACAAAAACACACAGACATACCCCTTCAGCTCACTGGTACTCATCCCAATGATCCCACTCTCACTTGAGTCTTTGTTTATTTCATGTGTTTGAAAAATATCCTCACATAAAGCATCATAACTTCACCTCTAAACTTCTGCACTCATCTCCTCCTCTCTCCTCCTCTCCTCTCCTCTCCTCTCCTCTCTCTTCTTCGTTCATTGCCACACCATTTCATTCTCTTTTCTTCAGACAAAAAAACAAAGAGGTGTGCATTTGTGTTTTAAACATGTCCCTATATTCTCAGCCCTCTCCTTTTCTCTCTCTCTCTCTCTCTCTCTCTCTCCTCTCTCTCTCTCTCTCTCTCTCTCTCTCTCTCTCTCCTCTCTCTCTCTCTCTCTCTCTCTCTCTCTCTCTCTCTCTCTCTCTCTCTCTCTCTCTCTCTCCTCTCTCTCTCTCTCTCTCTCTCTTGTGTGTGACGTTTCTTTTCCAAACGGAAGGGAGAGGAGCGCAGCACTTGGGGGAATGGTAATTGGGCCTATTTCCTGGGGAGTCTCTTTCAGCCGGCGCTGATGAAGAGGTCAGCGGGCCCTAATGGGAACAGATTGCAACAATAACAGCAGATTAACGGGGAATATTCTAAGGTGCTGGAGAGGCGGCGTGTTGCGCCAGGGCCCACTCACTTGTAAATCACTCGGGGATTATGCAAATCTGGTGTGTGTGTGTGTGTGTGTGTGTGTGTGTGTGGAGGGGGTCCGTGGCTCACCGTGGGGCACAGCGGGGGCCAAACTGGAGTTTGGGATAAGGGGGGGGTGATGTTGTGACCCCCACACCCAACACACACACACACACACACACACACACACACACACAGTGAGAGAGAGAGAGAGAGAGAGAGACACACACACACACACACACACACACACAATTCCTCCAAATCCACCCCAGTACCACTTACACATTAGTAATGGCTGCACCACTACCTGTTGGGACCTCAGTCAAGGTGTGTGTGTGTGTGTGTGTGTGTGTGTGTGTGTGTGTGTGTGTGTGTGTGTCAGTCCGTGTGTTAGTTTAGGAGGGCATCCGTGTTTGCTAGGACTGGGTTGGTCTATGTATGTGTGTGTGTGTGTGTGTGTGTCTGTGTGTGTGTGTGCGTTGTTTGGCATCTGTGTTTGCTGGTACTGGATAGGTCTGGTATGTATGTGTGTGTATGTATGCATATATGTGTATGTTCCTGTGTGTGTTCATGTTTGTGTG
>NC_085015.1:7982053-7987053 GCF_963854185.1 Sardina pilchardus | reverse complement strand
ACAATACGTTATGATATAGTATGGCAATATGTTATGAATCACAATAATATTGTATTGTGGCCCAAATATCGCAATAGTATCGAATCGTAATTTATTTGCCAATTCCCACCCCTAATAATGAATCAACATACTGTATCAGCCCCAGTATCTTTGGTTCTTCAATATCTAATATTGGTATGACTGAACGACACAGTAAGAAGTCTTCATGAAACCTTTCAGTGAACACACACCCACACCCACTCCCATACTCACGCGCACCTCTTCCTCGGACTCCTCCTCCTCGGCGGGCTCCTCTCCGTGGAGGCCGTTGTGCTGGGTGGGCGTGCGCCCGTTCAGGGAGTACAGGGGCTTGGTGCAGCCGGAACTGGCCTGCTTCTGCATGGCACTGATGAACGTCCGGTGCTGCTGAGCCTGGACACACACAAACACACACACACACACACGCACACGCACACACACGCACACGCATGTACACAAGCACACGCACACGCACACACACGCACAAGACCAAAGCCAGAGGTATGTTACTTCAGATGGCAGCATAAACTTGTGAACATATGTAAACATAAATGTATATAATCCATGCATCTAACAAACGTTTACACATTTAAATGCACGTAATCTATACTACTGTCTCTATACTACCTCTTTACAAGTGCATTTAGTACATCTCCCTGAGGTATTATGATGTAAAATACTCTCATTTACATTCCTTATTTTACTTTGGTCGCAAGTGAAAAGACTTGACAATTTCATGACATGATTTTAATGACATTGGACCATTACAACGTGTGTCCATCCGACCTGTCTCATGGCCGTCTCTCCGATCTTGTCCGAGTGCTTCCGGATACTCTCCAGGAAGTCCTTGAGGTCGGACATGGAGATCTCCTTGATCTCCTCGCGGAGCTTGGGGAGCGTCTCCGCCATGATCTGGCAGAACCGGTACTTGCTGACCCGCGGGATGTAGACGTTCTCCAACTGTTCCATGGTCTTCAGCGCAGCGTAGTACCTGAGAGGAGATAGAACCACAAGGCGGACGAGGATGAGAACAAGATCACGCAACACATCCCCCAAAGAATTATACGGTTCTATCAACGTTCCAAGTCTCAGTCATTCTGAGATATTAAGCTTCAATGTTTTAGAATTCCATGGAGTTATACTGGTAAGCGGAACAAACCTCTTTTGATATAATGCCCAAAAATGCATACAATTACAAGAAAGACCTCAACTCATTTTCTTAATAAGTCAATTTTGACAAAAATGTCAGCTAGAACCTTATAATAGAACCTTAGATACCTGAATCAAGACACGACATGTACCTCCCACATGAACTGCACAATTAACTGATCTACTTTTAATGAGCACTTTTAGTAGTAGACGGTTTTATTATATTAGTCTGGGAGTAGACTGGGGGTATATCTTTTATTTTTTTATCGTCAGCTGAGTATTTATTCATGTCTGAAACTTCAGATCTAAGAAAAGCACAAGAACTATGAAATGAACTATGAGAATCGTGAGCAACTGTTCAGTGACCCTTTCGTGACGCTGCTGTCCATTAAACGGCTACTCTCGCAGAAACCGAATGTTTTTATGACCGAGCGCGTTGCCATGGGCGAGTCACCGGCCCGCTGGCGAGACACGGGCGACACGAGGACGTGACTCAGGAGTGCGGAGAGAACCCCGCGCGGACCTTGAGTCATACGGAGTCGCCGTGCCAACAAGCATCATAGTGACACACAGACGCCGAGAGTGTATACACACACACACGCACGTACATGTGCACGCGGACATGTAAATGGGCACGTGCATGCACACACACACACACACACCTGCTAACTCGCACGTCCGCAATAGCTCTCGTCTGTCTTGACCACATCCTTACGCTTCTTTTCCCAATTACAAAGCCTGGGGCGTAAAACGAGCAACACATGTTTGCAAATCATGACAGATTGTTTGTAAATCTGTGTGTGTCTGTGTGTGTGTGTGTGTGTGTGTGTGTGTGTGTGTGTGTGTGAGTTTCACCTCATTCTGACTTCACATCACTCACATTCTTGTCCTACTACATCATCTTGACTCCAAACAACTTGAGATGAAATGACCGACAACGACACCCAGCTACAAGAGTCTGCACCGCTCCTTCAGCAGTATTCTATTTGTAGATTTCGGCACGTTCTGCATATGGCACACACGGTGGACATCTCACTATCAGCACACTACATAGTCCACCAACTGTCCATGCAACTAGGGCTGCCCAATCTAGAGAAAAAATATAAAGACTTGGGAGACACCCATGCACACGTCCGTGGCATAGAGCCCTGGGCCAAGACAAGCATGTTTACGTCTATGTGTATGTTTGCTTATGATATTTGGCAGACACTTCTGTCCAAAGCGACTAGTAGTCTATGAGCAAATAGCAACATCGACAATATCAATAACAAAGTATATGGGTGTGTGTGCGTGTGTGTGTGTGAGCGTGTGTGTGTGTGAGTGTGTGTGTGTGGGGGGGGGTCATCTGGCTCCCTGGCTCCACTGGTCATCTGGCTCCCTGCTCACAACTCTGGGGCTGCTGGCTCCTGGCCTCTGGCTCCAGGTTCCTGGCCTCTGATCCTTGGCTCTTTGCTCCAAGCCGTTCCAAGCTCTAGCTATACTCCAGCCAGCCCCAGATCTGGCTGAGTGGGACTGCTTGTACGACAAAGACGGGGTGCCCTCTGCTGCGTGTGTGTGTGTGAGTGCGTGTGTGTGTGTGTGTGTGCGTATATGTGTGTGAATCTGAGTGTGTGCACGTGCGTGTGTTTGCACGTGTGTGTGTGTGTGTGCGTGCGTATCTGTGTGTGTGTTTGCAGACGTGTGTGCGCGTGTATGTGTGTGTATGAGTGTGTGCACGTGTGTGTCTGTGTGTATCTGAGTGTGTGCACGTGTGTGTGCGTGCCTGTGTGTTTGTGTGTGTATGTGCGTATGTGTGCGCGTGCATGTCCCTGTGTGTGTGTGTGTGTGTGTGTGTATGTATCCATGTGTGTGCGTGTGTATCTGTATGTGTGTGTGTGTGTGTGTGTGTGCGTGCGCGTGCGTACGTGTGTGTTATGTGACTGTGGCACCTTTCCCAGCGGCTCCTCACATGTGAAGCCCTCTCTCTCTGAGCTGAGCGGAGCGGGTGAGAGAGCGGGTGAGAGTGGGTGAGAGAGCGGGTGAGAGAGCGGGTGAGAGCGGGTGAGAGTGGGTGAGCGCCAGGGCGCCTGATTAGAGCCATGTCTGGGGCCCTCGCTCGTCATTAGCACACACTGGCGACATACTGCTCACTGGAGGGGTGAACGGCGCCGGGAGAGGACGAGGGGGGGGGGTGAGGGGGGGCACCACACACTACGCTAATTGCCTCAATTTCGGGCTGAGGGCTGGCGACAGTGTGACGGCGACAACCGCAGAGAGAAACAGTGGAGAGAGAGAGAGAGAAAGAGAGAGAGAGAGAGAGAGAGAGAGAGACAGGGGTCTCTCAGGGTCAACCGTCGCTTTTTAAGGCAGAGTGAGAGATTTGCACGGTTTTACACAAGAGACGTGAGAGAGGTCTTTTACTTTCCTGAACTCGGGTCAGCTTAGCTGACTTTTAAAAGGGGAAATTGTTTTTCACACTAACCCTAACCCCAAAACTAACCCTAAACCTAACCCTAACCAGCAACTCGCTGTCACTTCAAACCAAAATAATAATAATATAACATGAGGTCATGGAAATAATGATCGTACCTTTTAGACTCTAGCTGCTCCTTCAGTTTGCTGTACATCTCAAGGACTGCGCAGGGGGGGAAAAAAGAACAAGAAGTCAGAAGTAAGAAGCAGAAAGTACATCAAACATGAAGCGCCATTAACCTGCATAATCGGCATGCACTGCACTGCACAACCTGGCCGCGGCTTATACATTGATTTTGCAAAATGTCTTCAGCTATGAGGTTAATACACAGGGACAATTAATATGGCATTAATATGGTTTTGTTTCTTTTAACTTGCATTTAACACTGTCCTGCGGCTTATACACAATGCAGCTTATATGCAGGAAATTACTGTATAAGGTTCTATCTCCACTTTTGGTCGAAATTGAGTTTTTGACATAATCTGATACATCAGGTGTTTATGAATGCATGTGTGGTGTTCTTTCTGTAAAATAATATTCATTAATATATCATAATATATTAATACAAATATTTCTTTAGTTAGTTATTAGTCAAATAAAAAGGTACTACATAAAAGTTTTGCTAGCTATGTAAAAACTTTGATGCTCAATATCTCAGAACTACCTTAAACGGAGATAGATCATTCTTATCATTCTAAGCTCACGCCATTTCAACAGCCTAACGATTTATACCAGGTGAAGAGTTGTAGGAGCTTTTAGGCCATAATGAAGGCTTTGCCAGTGGCACTTATAACACAAATCACAATAACATCATAATAAACTGCCAAATGAAGCAAGTGAGACAGCTTTGCTGTAAGGAAACTGATTGATTGATGTCAAATGAAATAGCGTCTTTTCACAATTGTGATATCAGATCAATCATCATTCATGTTTTATTACTGTTGCAGAACTCGGTTAGTCCAGTTGAAGAGTTGTCCTTGCTAATAGTGCAGAACTCTAAACGAGATCATATCATTCAATATGTTACATAACTCGTTCCATTATATTTTGCATTGCTCAATTACATTCTCTCATACAACCTTGACCACTGGACGTTGGAGATAATGGTTTGTGTGGGTTTGTGTGTGTGTGTGTGTGTGTGTGTGTGTGTGTGTGTGTGTGTCTATATGCTGTGGAGTGTTTTGGTGTTTTGATATGCTTCTGTGTGTTTTTATGAAAGCACATTATTTGGCAGTCAGTTCTGTGTGTGTGTGTGTGTGTGTGTGTGTGTGTGTGTGTGTGTGTGCATGTGTGATTAGGACAGGTTTTGACAGCTCGGTCTGTGTGTGTTCTGTGTGATCTGAGTGACCATGATTAAGAGAGCTGTTTGTGTGTGCGTGTG